>NW_022986959.1:361115-443477 GCF_010093935.1 Zasmidium cellare ATCC 36951
AACTCGTAAACGGAAGCGGAACGCCTCTCCGAGTCCGGAAATCGAGGACATTATCGAGGAGGTACCCGAGAACGAGGATAGCGATAGTAAGGGTAGCTGTATTACTGTAGCGTTACGTAGATAGTCGAGAGTATTGAGGATTCGAGGCTTGTACGCAGCTTTACCGTCTACGTAGCTTCCCTATCAAGTACGTTACTTAAGTAGGACGTATAGTATAATTAGGCGTGGAGGAAAGCCAGCTGCCAGTCTTAGGTCTGTTACTCTCTTGACAAGCTTGCTTCTTACGCCCTGCTTACTGCCATCTTCGTGGCGACTGCGGGCAGTGACGTGCGCCAAAAGCGGAAGTTACTGGCGCGCTAGTGAATGTTGGCTTAGCGCGGGCGCTCGCGGAACCTTAAATCTTGACTCGTCACCTCTTCTCCCGATGTCTGCACTCCATCCCACAAAACACACCAAAGCGCCCGCGAAAGTTACAACTCGCGATCTAAACACCAGAACGCCCATTTTCCGCTAACTGCGACGCCGCCCATCCGTACATCGGCAGGAAACAGCCAACCGCGACACACTCGCCACGGCGCGACCTCAAAAGCCTGCTGCTCCATACACGACAAATTGACGTCCCTCGTCTTCTCAAGTACGCCACGCACATTGGTAAGATCAGCATCCTCCGGCAGTATAGCGGTTGCAAGACCGTCGTTGACAAAGTGAACACGCAGACCTGGCTTGCGAGAAACATCTGCGAGACAAGAAGTGGACGGCGTTGCCGGGACAGGATGACGGACCTTGAAGGTGGCGGGACGGAGTCCATCAAGGATCTCTTGTCGTCGAATGGAGGGAGGAATACGTCGCTCTTCACCTCGAACCAACAACGAGGTGTCGGCGAGTTGCGTAGACTCGAGTACAGCATGATCATGCCAGCAGCTCAGCTGCACCGCCGTAGGGAGCTACGACAACGAGAGCACCTTGCTGTCTCGGATGGCAGGAAAGCAGCCACTATGGACCCGAACACGCTGTCGGATCAGTTCAACAATCTGCGCATCACTGGCCCAGGGCTCCCGCACAAGACACGCGACGACATCGTTCACCTTGAAGCGGTGGCAGCAATCAAGAGAACTTCATGTCAGGAAGCAGCCGGCCGACTTGTCAACGGAGATGTGGATCGTCAGTCCAGTCAAGGAGAGACTGGGGCCCCAAAACCCTCTCTGATCGTTTGCCTTCCTATCGCTGTGGACGCATTGGTCCTGGAGAAAGCCAATCGCGCCATCCGGAGCTTCCTTCACACGCAATCCCATGTTGCTATACAACTCGGCCATGACATCTTCATTCAACTCGACAAGGCCTCCTCGAAGAAAGGATTGACGACGGCCGAAGCTGAACTCTACCAACGCAAGAAATGCGCGAGCAAAGCCACGAAGAAGAGCAGACCTGCAGGGGTGTCATGGTTGGCACCAGGCGTTGCGTTTCCCTTTCTGGGCTCGATGAGAGACGCTACAGTTAGCAACATCCAGGGAGCGTCGAGCGATGACAAAAGCAACACCGACTCGGTTCCGGAGCTGTCTGCTCGCGAAGTCGTTCTGGGCACCACTGAACTGCTGGAGAACATTCTCATCCATCTTCCACCTAACACGATCCTGGTTTGCCAGAGAATCTGCCGGACTTTCAAAAACTGTTACGGGTCTTCCAAGCAATTGAAGTTGAAAACCTTTGAGAAGGTCCGCAAGATTCTTCCGTATCGGTATCCCAAGTACCTTGTCAACAACGGGAGACCACGCCTGCCCTTCGCCATGAATCCCAACTTCTTCACCCTCGCGCCGATCACGGTCCTCCGTCGGCCAGACACTCTCGTATGGAGGTTGCAGGCACCGCTCGGTGTCGAGGAAATGCTCTTCGCGATGAGCTCAGATGAAGCACCTGTGCTATGTCTGCGCTTCAACGATCAACGAGTCGATACATCTTGGCTGCGACCGTACATCGGCTCGTGGACCAAACAGCACCTCACGGACCCCGCGTTTGCACTTAACGTTCGCCTGGCGTTCACCGAGACCAGAAGCGAGAACAGCGGCAAGCTTCTAGTCAAGAAGAGTGCAATCGTTTCGTGGGATCAAACTATGTCTTACATTGGGTATCTTCTCCTCATGTGCAGCAGAGTCAACGAGTTCCTGGTGAATCGCCTCTTCACCCTTCCGGCGTATTGTGCCGACCTGTGGGAGTACCTACTCATGGATATAGAGGCGGACACCGAAGAGCAACCTCTCATCAATGCCATGGAAGAGTCCGCGACGTTTCTGAGCTGCACTATTGTGACACAACAGTTCCCAAGAAAACTGAACTAGGATAATCAGAGGAAGACGAACTCGAGTAACCGCGAGTGTGGGCCACGAGTTGCTAAAAGCAGTCGGGGATTTGTACAGGAGACGGAGTAAGACGGGGAAGTTTGGGGATTGTGGTGTGACCTCCGAAAACGGCAAGGAAGTCTGACAAAAGGTCAGAGCGAATCGTATAGGTGGTACAGGAGCCACAAGAGTCAGAATGGGTGGCTAAAAGCAGGTCGAGAGTGGAGTGGAGTTGTGTCTATCATTTCCATATACGGATAAGCCGTTCGAAAGCACCTTCGTCTCACGTTTTTCAAGTCCAATCTCGACGAAAAAGCCATGTTGTTCACTGTTACTATCCTTGCTGACGAGTCCGCACCGGTACTGTCTCTTCAATCGTCCCAAGAGCTGCCGGGCTCCCTCGAAAAGTTTTCGGCGTTCCCAGCGTGACACTTCGCCATCGCCACCACGTCCTAACAATCTAGCTCAATGTCAAGCCGAGACTTCGATGGGTGTACCGCAGATGTAGAGGTCCTTTAAAGGATGACAATGTGTCGGGTTTGGCAGCTCGCATCCAGCTTGAGTGAAGGTTGCCGTTTCCGGCGACTCGAACAAAGAGTCTCCGTACACTGAGCGTGGACACAAAGGCCATTGATGCTAGGGGGTACTATTCAATTTCAAAAAAGTTCATTCCTGGTGCAAAGGTACTCCAGGCCTCGACAAAGCAAACGTCCACATCCCACCAAGCCTCTTGCTTCAATCTCAGCCGAACAGGGCTCGAATCTCCACTCCATGCTCCTCCCGTACATCAATTTGTGCCCCCGTTTAACAGTCCTGGATGTCCCACCGATCGTCCCTACATCCGCCCCTTTGCCTTGTTCCTGCCCATATCCACCATCTGTCGAAGTTTGCTAGAGACTGGGCATGATCTGCCCAACACGAACCCAAAGCCTCAGATGGTCCTCGATGAGTTCCATCAGATCCGGGTCCACGCTCGCCACCCAGGAGGCATCCTGCTTCACATCGACAGAAGTGTCTCCATCCACACAATCCTCGTCGTCGAGGTAGGTGAAGTCAGCGAACTGTCTGAGGGTCTTCGCGATCTCCAACAGCTTGCCCAGTGGAGAGTTGCGTACATCTACGGAGGCGTCGAGGTCCAAGACCAGCGGCTGGTCGTTGATGTCTTCTTCCATCCTCTGACCGCAATGAACTTCGACCGTGATGGGCAAACCTGCATCGTAGATGTGCAGCCTCGACCAAGACTCAGAGTGGTCGATCTTGACGGCCTCCACGCCGTCTTTGAAGGTGACCCATAACACAGGCAACACAGCTTCCCTCTCGCTGAAGAATATGTGCGGGATCTCTAGGGTCGAAACAGCGATGCGGTGCTCGCGTTCCTTGCGGATACCGTTCCAGCGCGACCATTTCACAAGGAGCGGGTTGACTTCGAGGGGATGCCAAGGGCGAGAGTTGCCGTGAATTCGCTCGAATATCTTGAGTTGGAGTTGCTTTGAGTCTTCGTACACGGTCTTGAACATGCGCTTGACAGACTGCGAGCGCAAAAGCTCTCCGGCTGGTATGTAGAAGAGGATCTGATCGACGAGCTCGTGGATGCCGAAGACGCGCTCTGGTCCTGGTGGCGACTGTTCTTCTTCATTGTCGCGTTCTCGCTTGCCCAAGGTCGTGAGTGTAATTGGACGAGTCGAGTTCTTGACGTGGTCGATTGACAACGTGTGCGAGAGACTCGAGGCATCGAGACGGCATGGAAGCTGTGGCATTGGGAGGGCGGTGGGAGCAGCGTTTGTACGAATTGTCTCGCTGGGTCGAAGGCGCTTCCTGGGCCGGGCGCCTGGGCCGGGCGCCGTCTTGCGTTGAGGACATGGCGATGACGCGGGACTGTTTCTGGTTGAGAGGTATAGCACCTGTCTGACGTTTTGATGCAGCAAGTTTTGTTGGAGTTTGTCGCCGCTGCCGTCACGACTCGTCACTCGTCAATGACCCACTTTTCGCTCAGGCTCGACTTTTCACGAGGTCACTTTGAGCACCAGACCCGATGACCATAATCATGTTTGCGAGGGTCACAAGGTGTAATGGAAGAAGAGATCCCCATACAACTACTACGGAGACGTCCGGAACATGAGGCTTCTGGGACATTCTGACTGGCGTCAACAGGTCGATATTGTTAATGCATATATATGGGAGTTTTGGTTGGTTCATCTGTGCCATTTTGATCTGCGTAAAGAAAGAGCAGGCCTTCCTCCCTTTTCCATAACAAAGCCCCCGTCCATCAAAGCATTGTGTTGCCACTAGCTTCGGTCTGCAGTTTCAAACGCAGTGGAACTCCGAAATCCACGAACGACCTCCCAAATACTCTCCTTGTTCTCTATGCCACCGCATCTGAACATTACACGCTTCACCGCCGACTGGACTCCTCTTACTCATCCACCTCTGATCTGACGAACAAGGCGATCATGAAGCGTGACCTGGCCCACAATGACATCCAGCAACTCCGGGTCAATGTTCGTCAGGCGGAACTTGGCGGTGTGCGAAGGTCCCCAAGGTGACTGCCCGTTCCTCTTGCTATGGACGAAACTGAAGTCGCTCCCGCTTCTCAACTTCTTAGCGACCTGGACCAGCTTGCCGACCTGGCAGTTCTTGACGTTGACTTCGGCGTGCAAGTCCACTTCCCACATTCCACCATCTTCCCTCTGAATCTCATCGGCTCCACAGAAGACGCTGAGCTTGAGCGTCGTGGCGGAGTCGTAGATGTGTTGCTTTAGCAAAGAGCTCTTGTCGGTAACCTCGAGACCCTTGCTCTCCTCATCGAATATCAAACGTGCCAAGGGCATGATGCCTTCGCGTACCGTCATCAGGAAACGGAGCACTCCTTGAGGACGCTTCAGCTCGTAGTCGTCGACTCGAAAGTTATCGTCGTGATAGTGGCGTTCGACGAGGAGCGGATTCAGCTTTGCAGGCGTGCTTGCTGCGGGGACAGAAATCTTGGGCGGGATGTCCAATCGATCCAGAGTCTTGAGTTGGAGCTGCTTGGAGTCTTGATAAACAGTCCGGAAGGTCGGAGCAAAGGCTTGGGTGAGGAGGATCTCGGCTGGTGAGAGGTTCAGCATGACCTGCTCTACCAGCTCGGGAATGCCGAGAACTCGAGCAGCGGCCAACACATGCTCTTCCTCTTCGTAGTCCTCGTCATCACGCTTGCGCTTGCCGAGAACAGGAGTTACGACGCGAGGTGGATTGAGGCTCAGTCTCTGGAAACGCAGAGTGAGCTTCGCGAGGTCGGTGGTAGGTCCAGAGCAAGGGGGCATCGCCGATGAGTTGAGTGAGCGATTCATCGGCCGAGCCAGCGAGGAGATCGAGTCAGCGGATGGTGAGTTGGTGGGTGTAGCGCTTTGACGCGCACGCTTCTCTGCTGGGCGCATGGTTCGGGACGACGACATATCGTTGAAGCCTCGGATCGAGTTCTGCTTGGAGTTGGTCTGAGGGTTTGTTGAATAGGTGCGTTGAAAGTCCGGTGTAAGGGTGCTGGAGTGTTTCTAGACCAGGAGATCTGATGTGTCTATAAAAGTGGCATTCGAGGTGTTATATAGCGTTGGTCTTGAATCGCATAACACCGAGTGACAAAGCGTGTGCTGGTGACTCGCCTCAATGCATTGAAGCATTCAGCAAAAACATTCACTGCGCTTCGACCCCAGATCCAGTCTTGAGAATATCACCTAGTGCATGACCAAGCTGCGATAGAGCCATACGAGCGACTCTGGCTTTGCAGGCAAGATCGTGTCTCTCGAGGCCTGGGAAGTTCTTTGTTGCTGGAGTAGAATGGCGAACACTTTGCAACGGATAAGCTGGCACACCACCCAGAAGGATTTCGACAAAGTATACCAGAGCTATCTGATGAAGCGACGACGGTGTTTCGCAGGGTGGGGCATAGTTGAAGCGAAAGAAATCAAAAAAATACGATTCGGCGCTGAACAATTCAACCATGATCGCCGGCACAGCTGACATTTGGACCCGAAGAAGTTGCTCAATCTCGACAGCACCAGTTTCTGAAACGGCGAAGCCTTCTTTGCCTGCCTGAGGGGTCAGTGAGTGTTCCAAACGCCATAAACATAGCACTCACAAAACAGAATTCAATTCGGCTGCTGTGGCCAAAACCCAAAATTCTCAGATCTTCCAGTGCTCTTGCACGTACGTTGGCGTATCACGGAGGAACGTAAGCTGATCAGCGCCGAGTCCAACAACACTGGCAAAATCCGCGGTGAGGTTCAGCTTCCCCTCCTTGCGACGGTGTGGCAACTGAAGGGCTTGCTTGATCGCCTTCAAGACGTGGAAGAGAATACCAAATGGGACCGGCTTGAGTGAGACGAGAACGCGGTAGACCACTTGCTGGACTGGGTCTTCTTGCGTCCCGACCTGACGGTTGGTGATGATGGCAAGCTCCAGGTCAACCGGGACAGGTGAAGAAGGAAAAGCGGCATCAATCTCCTTGCGAAAGACGGCCTGGCCATCTTCAGAGAGATATGAGCGCCCTGGTTGCTGCTTGGCCATCGCGATCATGTATATTGGCTTCGCTTCTCCGGACGGTGTAAGGCGTGGCAAGGTGAGGGTGGTGACGAGTGAGAGGCCGACCTTCCAGTAGCCGTTCTTGCGGTCGATTGCGCCCAGGTGGGTGATGTCATCGATAAGGAGAAGCTGGTCGCTGGCCTCGAGGTAAGAGAATGTGAAGAGTTGGCGATATAATGGGAGGAGCCTCTCCAGTCCAGCGCCGAATGCTGCGCTCTGGAGAGAGGTTGAGGCATTGATGGCGACTTGGAAGCGCTTGCAGACACGGATCGAGAGGACAATGTCTTTACGACCAAGACGGACGAGGATCTCTTCGAGCAGCTCCGGTGTGTCCCAGAATTTCTCGTGGGCAGACATGGCGGCGCTGTTGGTTGATGACTGATTATGGGTAGGTAGTGTTTTGACAAGGTGTGATGGCGTGGATGGCGTGGTCGTCGGTTTATTGCTGGAGATGACGAGTGAGAGTTTTGGCTGACGCTCGCAAAACTCGGCTAGTGGGAAGTTCGCCCGCCAAGCAAGCGGGGAAGCTGCGTGGTGCACTAGCGCAGACTAGCGTCTGGTGTAAGTGAATGAACTCGCTTCTCTCGGCGAGATCTTACGCCGTCCAGGGATACAGGATGTTCAGGAAAGATGAGGTATAATCTGCTTTACTCGATTGTGCCAGATTGCATGCGAGGGGAGAAGCCGATCGAAAAGGCACACGCTCGAGATTTGGCAGTAGAGCTCTGTGATTGCAGTTTTGCGGAACTGGAAGTGCAAGTTCCCAAAGCCGACGAGTAGGCGCAAGACAACCCCAAACAATGCATGATAACAAGTCGTTTGATCTATGCATGTCTGAGGTCCAGCTGACTGGAACAAACCAGAAATCTGCTGTCTTTGCTGAAACGCCTGACCTGTCGTTCGAGCGCCACACCAATCAGCAGCATCGCTCACTAGTAAGACACAGACTCATAATTTTGTGTCGCTATTGACCTAAGGAACGTCGTGCAAGTCTCATGGTCAGGATTGTGATCCGACCGGTGTCAATGATCAGTGGTATATCGCTGTCAAAGCAAACATCCAACTGCATTGGTGCCCTTTGGAAAGAGTTACTGGATGCCATAGACTGTGCAGACTTTACTCGGCGGTAATAACTGTCTGGTGTGGGAAACGACTTCCGGGATAATGGAGCACTCTCTTCATACTGCCGTCACTAGAAGACATTCTGAACAGAGGAGAGCTGTTGAGAATTTGACAGGCGATTCGATGTATACATCCGTAAGACGATACTCATTAATGCTTTAGGCACATACTCCATGAGCAATACCACATCTATCCTTCTATGCATATCCACACATTTTGTCCGTAGCGGGGCCGCAGTACATCAAGGTCGTTAGTGTTGCTGCGATTGTCTGAAAGGAACAGGCTCGCCTCGTGAACTGGACATAGACAAGTCGATGAACGAGGAAACATGACCAGTATATGAAAGTTGTCATCAATCTGGGCACGGACATATTAACAGACATATAGTTCATACCGGAATCCTCAGAAAGTTCAAAGCAGCAGTCTTCGACTGGGCCCGGGAAAAGCGAAAAGGCGGGCACGGCGGATAGGCTGCGCGGCGTACAGCCTACTCGTCGGAATTAACTTTGAAGATCCAGTGAGGCCCATGCGAAATCTTGTACGACATATGAAGAGAGTATTGAGGTTTGTGGCAGATCTCGGGAGAGACGCAGTGAATCCGCGCAGAGACCGCCAGGCTTCACATGCTTCTCGGCTAGAACCGGGACTTAAAGCGCACCACACCCACCACACGCGACATCTCTCTGGAAATCACAACATCGCAGCGACATACCACTGCCTGCCGAACATTTGCTTCCTCCGCCCAAATACAAGATCAAGATACACACTACTCACAAAAAGCCACCCGCGACCACAAACAGCTTCTCACCAAATCAGCATCCTCACCATCCAGGCATCCCTTCGGTGACCGCACGCCCCCAACACCCGCCATCCGCATCACACCGAGTCAAGATCCAAATCACTCGCACGGCACCACACTACCGCATCAAAATGCCAAACCGCCGAGGCCAAGGAGTGCGACTCTCGTTCGTCGCCCTCATGGGAGCGGTCATATGGTCACTCTTCAAGTTCGGCAATCCAAAGAGGGAGGCCAAGGGAAAGAAAGAAGCGGCCACGGGTGCAGCGTACGAGAAGAAGAGACAGGAACGCAAGAACCGGGAGGAGGTTCGGCGTCGGCGGGAGGAGAGACAGGCTCGTGGGAGAAGTCGGAGTGATGGGCGGAGGTCGAGGTATTGAGGAGAGGTCCCGTCGAGATATTCTGTGGTCTGGGGATGCTGGAGGCCAGAATGAGCGACCCATGGGAAAGATCGGTGACACGCTTACAGATCATGAGGTTCATGCCATGAGGTTCTGGTCTGGCTCGATTCTCTGCCGTACTTCAGCCAAGACCCAGTGGTATGTTTGTGTCAGGCACTCAATGTCTCATTCTCAACTTATGACGCTGACCTTCCACAGGTGACCAAAGCTCGGCGCGAGGCTCCACAGTGGTGAAATTGGTTGCTATTGTTCGGAGAATAATCTGTCAATGACATTGGGACGATATTCAAGACTCCTGGACACTCTTCTTTTCCATTATTGCAATTGACCAATGAAAGTGTGCTGTGGCGTTTTGTGCAGCGTTCAGGTCTCAGGAGGCGCCAGCGCTACTGCAAGAACCCCCGCGAGAGCCTGAGCTGAGGGCGGCCTCTTCTCCTTCTTCACTCTTCGAACTCATGCTTCCTCCATGTCGCCTTTCACAGCCCGGATGCGCACAGTACAAGCATGACCATCGCTCACAGCATCGTTTGAGCTTCATGCCGATCCTACTCTCCAACGAGGACTACACGGTCGGCTGGATATGCGCCCTCCCGGTCGAGCTCGCTGCCGCACAAACCGTCCTCGACGAAAGACACGAGCCTCTGCCCGCAAGAGCAGGAGATGCCAACGTATACGCATACGGGCGTATACATGACCACAATGTCGTTGTTGCATGTCTCCCGGCTGGATTGATCGGGACCAACTCAGCTGCCTCGGTGGCCATGCACATGCATCGATCCTTCGGCTGCTTGCGATTTGCCCTAATGGTCGGCATCGGCGGAGGTGTCCCAAGCAAAGCGCATGACATTCGACTTGGGGATGTCGTTGTAGGGCAGCCTGTGAATGGATACGGTGGTGTCATACAATACGACTTTGGAAAATCCAGACCGAACGGGTTTGAACGCACTGGCTTCCTCAATGCTCCGCCGGCTATTCTACTGAGTGCTGTTTCGATGATACGTGCGAAGCACAGCTCCGCACCTGGAGCACCGTCTTCTCATATGCTAGAGAAAGGGAATATAGCGACGTCTGCACGGCCGTCCGTCGATACCGACATCCTATACGAAGTCGCGATGGACGACGCGGAACCACGGATCATACAGAGGCCGCCACGTTCAAATCTGGACGTTGAGGTTCACTATGGCACGATAGCTTCCGGCAACCAAGTCATGCGACATGCAGCAGAACGAGACCAAGTCAGTAGAGAATTTGGCGGGGTGCTCTGCTTTGAAATGGAGGCCGCCGGGCTGATGAACAATTTCCCAAGCCTTGTTATTCGTGGGATTTGTGACTACGCCGATGTTCACAAGACCAAAAACTGGCAAGAGTTTGCCGCTGCGACAGCTGCTGGATATGCCAAACAGCTTCTTTGCGAGGTGCCGAGGGCAGAAGTTGTCAAGATCGGGGCCGTCAATGACAGGAGTGGCATGAAAAATCGAATCGTGTCCCTCCCGTTTCAAAGGAACTACAAGTTTGTGGGCCGCGACGAGATACTCCAAGAGCTTCAGAAGCGACTCTTCCTGGACGAAGACTGTAACGACTTGGCAATCTATGGACTTGGGGGCATAGGAAAGACCCAGATCGCGCTCGCCTTTGCCAATTTGATTGCAAAGACCCAACCTGACATGTCCATTTTCTGGATTGTCGCATTGAGCCACGCCACAGTTGAGAAGTCATTCCTTGACATTGCCGGACAACTTAGGCTAACAGCCTCGTCCCACAGCAAGGAAGACATCAAGATCGTTGTGAAACACCATCTAGAAGATCGAGACTTCGGACGCTGGCTCCTGATAGTCGACAACGTCGACGACGAGAGTCTCGTAGACTTGCTTCTTGAATGTGTTCCAGGTAGCGACACCGGGTTCAAGCTTTACACATCGAGAAGTACTCGTGTGGTCCAGGACTTGGTCGGTGGCGACGCCATCGAAATCGAGCGACTGGGAAAAGTTGAAGCCCTACGTCTTATGAGCCAATCTCTTCTCCATTGCAATGCTATCAACGACCAAACCGAAATGCAGTCGCTCTGCGAAGAGCTGGAATGCTTGCCCCTTGCCATGACGCAAGCCGCAGCGTACATGAACAAGAACAAAATCTCGCCAGGAAAGTATCGAGAGTTACTGAAAGGCGCCGATCAGGACTTGATCGACCTAATGAGCATCGAGAACAGAGATCGCACGAGATATCAACAAGTCGGACATGCCGTAGCGACAACTTGGGTCGTATCCTTCAATCAAATCATGGAGCAAGATACCACTGCTGCCGATCTACTGAAGTTCATCTCTTGTGTGGAGTGGCGGGACATTCCGCTACCCATGCTGCCAAAGGCGGGCTCCAATTCTCAGATGACCTCTGCAATAGGGGCATTGTGTGCATACTCGTTTCTTACATCCTCTAATCATCAAGAAACATACAACATGCACCGTCTGGTCCACCTTGCCACACGGATCTGGGTTCAAACGTACGATGAGGCGAGTGTGATCCACACTGCAGTGATGGCGCATATGGGGGCCGTTTTTCCTCCCGCCCTTTGGCAGAATCGTGCCGATTGGCGTGCATTTCACCCACACGCGGCACGCCTACTTCGCGACTACAATGGCAGAGAGGACAAGGGAGTAGCCCGATTATGTCATTCGGTGGGAAAATCTCTTCTCGCGGACTGGAGAACCGAAGAAGCTATACATTGGCTCGAGACATCCCAGGAAGTACTGATTGGACTCAGCGACGGCGATGAATACTTACTTGAGGTGCATCATGACTTGGCAGAGGCCTGGTGCGACATTCATCAGGAGCTGAAGGCGGTCCAATTGCTCGAGAATGTTGTTGCAAAACGCCGAAGTGTGCTTGCAGAGCATCACATCGATCTAGTACGATCTGAAATCTTACTTGCAGATGTTTATAGATCGGTCGGACGCTGGGAGGAAGGATTGGCCATGTTGGAGCGAGCAGCCGCAGTGAGCCAATGCATGCTCGCGCAAGACTCTCCCACCCCGCACGTGGACGCTATACGAAGGGGAGCAGAATTTCCCCATTTCGAGGCAGTGCGCGAATTAGCAGCTGTCTATCTGAGGAGTAAAGCGCATGATCTTGTGTCGGAAGCCGTTCAAATGCTCGAAAGGTTAGTCGCAATCGAGGCTCGTATACTCTCAGACGATGAACCCACACTGCTGGATTCACAGTGTACCCTTGGTGAGGCGTATCTTACCGAAGGCAAACCAGAAAACGTTCCACAGGCAATACAGCTGTTGGACAATTCAGTGGAAATGACCCGAAGAATGATGCCATCGGACAATTTGGCCCGATTGGGCCCGGAGCGAAACGTGGCCTTGATATATCTGGAGTCCGGTCGTCAACAGTTGGTATCGAAGGGAGTGAGGATGCTTGAACATGTGGTCGAGATCCAAGCACAATCGTTAGAAAAGCACGACCTGGACCTACTTCACTCGCAGCGCTACCTTGCCGAAGGGTACTTAAAGGACGACAACACAGCGGAAATATCACAAGCAGTGAAGCTGCTAGAGCACGTTACGAACCTTCTGTCGCAAAGACTAGAGCATAACAACTGGGACAGGCTGATGTCAGAGCACATTCTTGCGACGGCATACCTGCAAGTCGGCGACCCAGAAGATGTGTCAAAGGCAGTAAAGCTCTTGGAGCAGGTCTCAAAAGTCGAGTCGCAAAAGCTAGTAGAAGGTGACCCGTCTCGACTTACCTCGATGTATTGGCTAGGACGGGCTTACCTGCAGGTTGGAGATTCAACTTCGCTGTCCAAAGCAGTGGTGACCCTCGAGCACGTCACGAAAATCGAGTCGCAAAAGCTAGTAGAAGACGACCTGTCTCGACTCACCTCGATGCATTGGCTAGGACGGGCTTACATGCAGGTGGGCGACTCACCTTCGGTATTTAAAGCACTGTTAGTCCTACAGCAGGTCGTGTCAATCCGGACACGAGCGCTAGCAGAGTCCGATCCTTACCGACTTGCCTCAGAGCAGGAACTTGCACGGGCATATCTCCAGACTGGCTGGCGGGAAGCCACGGCGCTGGCCATTGAGTTGTTAGAACATGTTGTGGAAGTCGATTCAAAAAATTTGAAAGATGATGACACCTCAAGGGCGTTTTCGCGGAGTTTACTCAACGAAGCATATGCAGCGAGAGAACGCCTACAGCAGAAGGACGGCAAGAGAAACCATGTCCGTGGCTGGCGACCGAAGACGATACGCAAATCTCTCATGAAAGACGTCTGCAAAGCACGCAGGAGCTGAGAAGGCAAGAATGAGCTCGAAGTTGAACTTCATCTGCTGCCGGTACACCCGGAACGAGCTCTGAACGCGGACTGCTGTTCTGGCATAGTACGCTTCGAGTGGACTGCCACCAGCAAACCCAGTTCAGCTGAGCCAACGTCATCGTTTGATTATCCTGGATTACCATCGCTGTACAGATTCCTAGGAAAGTCGGAGAGTATCCCCACACGCCTTGAACCAACAAGTTCTCAAGGATCCTGCTGCACCAACAAATGCTCCTCAGCAACCGCCTCTTCGTCCCCGAACTCTTCCAGATGCTTCACATCCTGTGCCTCCAAAGGCATGCCTGCCGGCTTGAACACGCCCAGATTGACCAACCAAGCCGCCGAGTTGAACTCAGACCAAATATTCGATATTCTCCAGTTGTACTTGTTTCCGGGCTCTGAAGGTTCGACTTCGATGATGACGTTTCCGTGAACGGGCTATCACAAAATCAGCATTCATCCAATGGCTCAATCGAACTTCTTCTCGCTTACAATGTCATCAACCTCCGTCCCGTGACCATTCGCACTTCTCCCTGTCTTCCACCTCATGGCCACATGCCGACACCCTGCGAACACCTTGATCTTCTCAAACGGTATCGGCGGCTGCTTTCCCTGGCCATCTATAAAAGCTGCTCTACTCGCAAATGTCGGCGCATCCATGCTCTTCGGCCCGGCGCCGCCTTTGTTGATGATGATGTTGACCGAGGAAGCCCAGTCGTGGAAGTCTTCGGTCAGGGCGCTGAGAGCGAGGTCGTGGGTGTAGTTTTGGATTAGAAGGCGGAAGATGTCGGCGGTGGTGTCGGCGTCGGCTGGCGTCATGCATGATTGGGAGTCGTCTTGTACGTTGTGGGATTGGCGAGTCCAGTTTAGCCAGGAGAAGGAGAAGTTGGGTGCTGCGGAGACGAGGGCGGCGAGGACGGCGAAGATGCCTGCGATGCCGATGTAGAGTCTCATGGTTGCGGCGCTTGCGTGGAATATGTTCTTGCGACCCCAGGTATATCCTTCTTTCTCTTCAAGGTTCGCCCAGCTCTTCAAAAGTCTTATCGCAGGTATGAGGTGATGTCGAGCTCGTCACAAGATCATCTGCAACAGGGATGAGCTTTCAAGAAAGATGCAGCTATCCAGGTGTACGACGAGTGGAGCAGCACTGACATAAAGCAGAACCAGGAGGCCGGGGAAGAGAGAACAGATATACGACCCTCCCTCCTTCGAGCCACACCGGTTGATCGCCTGCGCAGTCATCACGCCGTCCTTCGCAAGCTCGCATTTTGAACCTCTCGAAAAGCCAAGTGGCGAGACCAGTTCGTTTTGGTGGAAGAAATTGAGATTTGGCTTTCAGAACTTCGGTACAGCTGCTCGGCGACGCAGATCGTGGATCCGAACCGGGCAAAAACGCTCACGCCAGCGGTTCAGCGTCTGAACCATCGACACCAAATCCGAAACCATGCTCAAACAGAACGTCTTTCGCATGGCAAACTCCCAAACGCCGTACAGTGTTCCTCGGTCTCCGTGCGTCATATTGAACTTTTTCCAGCGACTAACGAGGTGCTGCAGCAGATGACCGCATTTACGGCCTCGAGGGATTGTGGAGGAGCGCGAGCACGAGTGGGCTGCCACATGGCCGCCACTCTGGGCATTGGAATTGCCGCTTTGGGTCGTAGGCTTTGATAGCGCTCTTTCGTGCTTCCTGTTCGGGAGCTCTGGAGGATCTTGGCTTCGGGGTTGGCGTGGGATAGCGTTCGAGCTTGCCCAGGGGACGTTGGAGGCTTATCTTGACTTCAGGTCTGGTGAAATAGTCTTACAACGCTGGTCTCTCACCGTCGCATTATTCTGCGATATATCTGCATGTTCACGGCATTTGAGAGTCTTTTTGCCCCTTCGTATACCACACGGAAGAAGTTCTCCAAATACGAAGTCTGGTACGCACCTCGTATCGCCGCCGCGGGACGAGCCTTGGCTTCATGCAAGTCCGGGATTTGAGGAGGGCCGAGATTGGTCGACCCAATCAATTTTCTCCTGCCACAAACATTCTCAGGCACTTCGGTGGTTCGGATTCAGATATCCTGGCGTCGATTGATTGATGTGCAGAGCGGAGAAGCGAGGTGCAGGGCGGTGTGAAGATTGAGGGGTAGCCTTGCGACTGTGCGGTAATCTCTGCTGTGATCTCGTGAGCTTGAACATGGCTTCAGCATTTCTGTGACGATGGGTTGGTTGGTTGGTCAGAGGGTAGTTGACGGGAATCGCTCTGGCAGACCTTTCCGCCAGAAGTGGCATGCTTCAATGTCGGCACCACCAGACATCACTTCGTCTCCCCCGGATATGTGGCCAAGCAGACTCTTCTTGTGCCCATGAACATCGAAAGCAACCTAGACCAGTTCAAGAACAGTCTACATTTGACATGCGTTTGCTCCAAGAACTCAAGCGTCGTCTGTTGTTCGCGGGAATGCAGTACATGTGGTGCCGTGATCGCCCCAAATTGTAGGAGGACTATGGCCGCTGAAGATTAATTCAGTCGTGTTCTGGTTCCATCTGGCCACGGGTCGTCGCCTCGGAAGATGCTGATATTCGTCGACGACAGTTGAGGTTCGCAAGCAGGTTTGGCCCAGTGCTGGCGAGAGTCTTGGCATCCAGATAGCAGGTATGCCTGGCAATGTGTTGATCGTGATCCTTGCGGAGCTTTCACGTACAGGGCTCGAACATAAGGTTGAAAACCGTACGGGCGGTGCGGCTCCTGGCATTTGGCAGTGCTACAACAGGAACTTCTTCCTTGGGAATCCGCATATCGGGCACATTTCCTGTTTGTTCGATTTTCGAGATGGTAGTCTACTGCTCGATTGCTCCAGACTCGAATGAAGACATCTTGCTGCCCACCTCTGTAGCCCCAGGAGCCAGGTAAGTGAAGTCTGCAGTATACTGCTTCTTTACGGCCCTGGCAAGGTGACAGGTGTGGAAGCTCAGCTGTCCTTGTCAATGACAGTGTGAAAAATAGTCAACGAGCAGAGCATTAGCCTGTTTGGCGTTCGGTGGCGGCGTAACATTGGCCATAACTCGTATCCGGCTTCCCAGTGGGGCCAAGCAGCGGCTGGCTTCTGCAGTCCGCAATGGGGTGGAAGTATTTCTGCAGTGTCCGCAACAGTCAGTCAAATGTTTGATTGACCCAAATTAACGTGATTGACTGAATACTTAACATTTGATTGATGACTGACTGATCGATCAGTAATATTAATTGATTGATGACTGACTGTTCACCAAGCTTGATTGATTGATTGATTAGAAATTGCTTGATCTAGGGCCCGTCGGGTAGCCAATTTCCGGCATCTGTAGCGTCAAATCTGCGTTAGCTTTAGGCGAATCGGCCCAGCCGACGCTATCAAATGTTTGATTGACTGATTGGCTAAAATTTAGCATGTTTGACTGGCTACTCCACGATTGATTGATTGACAGATTGGCCATTTTGTTCAATCATTCAATCAAACATTCATCAGTCTGACTGACTGTTGCGGACCATGTATTTCTGCTGATGATCATATCCCACCGCCCTCGCCGCTTGCCACGGCTGCATCGAATTCACTCCGTGTCCAATCTTGAAGTCTTCCTCTTGCTAGAGTCTGCTCAAATAACAGCGGTCATTTAGGATTGCCCGGTTCTGCGGCCAATGTGTTGACATGATTCATCGCTCCATGGGTTGCGACCTACAGCAGTCGTCTGATAAACAAGCCCATCGCTCGTGCTGGACCGTGTGGCGCATCGGAGATCGCCCATGGACTTCATCCCCACGCCCAAGTACGCGCGAGAGTCCGCCAGACGCCATAACGCATGTTGCAGGTCAGATGTCCTTGATATTAGGGTTGAATGGGCAGCCGAACGAACGACTTTAGCGTCTTCAGGCATTGTTCTTGAAGAACATAAGCTTCTCCGTGCGCTGTTGATTATCAAATTGAGCTGCAGTGCAAACTCCGGGCCCTCTTTTCAGAACATGTCGCTGGCGTCCGTGTCGAGGTTATGGAAACATCAACTGTGCTTATCAGCTTGATGAGACATAGCACTGCGCAGGAGCACTCACAGATCCTGGTTGTCTTGGAAACACTGGCCGTTCTCATCGACGAAGCAAAGAAGCCCGGTGACATCTAGATGCCAGTCGGTCATGTTGTTGATGGGCCCCTCAGGCACGAAACGGGGTTGTTGGTTTGGCATGCGACGGGAGTGCGGTGTGAAGGAAGATGCTGTGGTGAGTCTGCGCGTGCCTCGAGCCCGATCCATGCTGTCTCGCGCCATGTCCATCCTCTTTCCATCCATGCTGCCAAAGAATCCCACCCTCCCCTTTCCTCCAGCGAGTTCTCCCAATATCTCCAGGCACCCCCTAACCAGCTCATTCCTCGCGGGCTGCTCGACCTTGTGCGGTGAGTCGCGTCACGTCGAATTTATCGATCTGCACTGATCGATTGGGCCTCGTATCGTGCATAAGTGAAGGGCGTGGCTCGATTGGTGTTACTACGATAGACTCGTTGGGATGGCGTTCTTGGGCGCGGACTTTTGTCGTCGGATGTGATGTCCACGATGGGTGTAGGTCCTTGCTGCTTGTAGTTGGGGTGGTTGACGGGCATACTGGTGGCGTGAGACAGAGATGCGTGTCGTGATGGCGACCGAGAGCGCGGATGGTAGGCTGGCGGTGGAGTTGGATCTGGGCGGACTGATGGTGTTGCGAATGGCCAAATGACCGTGTGGAAGCGAGTGGCGTCGATGATGTAGATATGATGAGAACAGCGCTGCTCTGTGTCAAGTGGGTAAGGCATGTGAATATGATGATGCGCAGATGCGCAGATATACTGTGCATCTTCTGCTCGCCCTGATCACCTCACCGGCATCTGTCGCAACTTGGAAGGAGGTGAAAACGCGCTAGTGAACTCGGTTAGCAAATAATGAGTGTCTATAGTTCCAAAAAATCTATGCCCCTCACTTGAAACAATTCCGGCAACGCCGATGACACAAATGGCTCAGGCGGTAGAGCGTATGGCGAAGTGGTACGTATTCTCTGTGATTTCGTGACATGGCACTTGGCGGTGCTGGACAAAAGACCTGGGGATTCGGCCCCTCAGGCTCGGAATCCGCGGCTCAGAGGGCATATCGAAGCTCAGCAGCGCGCTGTGCGAGACCAGACTTTTTGATTTTTTGGTGGGTGTTAGATTAAATCGTTGATGTTGCTTTTTGCAGGGTTTGAAGTCATAACGAATGCGCAAGCCAATTCGACTCAACCCCAATGGCTGCCCCATGAGGATGCTCAACTTCCCTTTTGGACCTTTGCTCATGATCAGAGACGTGACAGCGTGTGGTGAACGATTCACATCATCGATATGGCCATTCGACGTCATTGAAATTGCTTTTTGAAGTGGAAGGGGGTTGCGTGATTCGAACTTGGCGTTTGACCTGGCGCCAGCAAGAGTGAGCTTGTCAGCGTTTGTACCCGCGGGGCCGTTAACGACACTTCCTTGAATACATCGGCGCTATGGAGACATTGAGAGTAAGCGTTCTGTGATTTGGCATGCGTATGATTGGTACCATCCAACATTCGAGGAGGTCTTTGTCGAAGGCGAGGTGGCTATGATTATATTACCATTGGACGACGAGTCGCGTTCGAGTCGCCAGGAGACATACTACAGCACAAGAGATGGATCATACAGCCGACATGCCTCGCGGTACTCTTGAGCAACTTGCTAGTTGAGCGCAATGAAGCCGCTGCTCGTCGCGACTTCGCGACGTCGTCCTGTGCCTTTGATCGCTTGATTGCTGTCGCGGACGCTGTAGCTATACACATGATCACGAACCTCTCGAGGAAAATCAAGGAACCTGATCTTCTTGTCGCTCTCTGATTCCATGGTAAGTCCTGCTTTTGCTGCGATCAGTCTTGTTTTGCAGAGGTGTTGGAGGTTCAAACGAGTCAAGTATTGGAGGCGGCTTCACCTCATGAATCTCAGCCGACACGCTCGGCTTCAGACGGGCCGGTTGCCCCTGAAACGCCACCCCGCGAAGCTGCAGCTTCATCTGCTCCTCGCGCTCTCTCTGCACCCACCACACCACCACCCCCGACTTTCTCGTCGCACCAACCGCTCTTGTTACCTACATCGCCCCCACCTGGCCAAGTGCACTTTGTCACACACATCGCGGTCACCATCCTGCAGCATCACGCCCGGCGATCAACAGCCATGGAGCGACAAGATCTGGCGTATGTAGGTTTCGGCGACCTTCCTCGTGAGCTTCGCGATCAGATCTACGCCGAAATTGTCGCCGTCGATGAAACTGCTGTTTGCAACGTCCACACCCAGGTCGTCACCTCCCATTCTGGCGTGATGATTGCCAACAGATGCATCAACACAGAATACAACGAGGCGGTGCAGAAGGCTCAGAGCACTATCGCGGTCCTACATCACCCCCACATATACGACCACAGACCAAGGTCGGCTCATGACCTCTACCTGCTCTCCAGATGGGCCCTCAGGGAAGCTGCCTGGGTTCCTGGCGATGTGACCCGAGTCCTGATGATGGTGCACATCAATGGAACCAAGTTCGCGTCAAGTAGCGACAACAACCCCATCGCTTCCATCGAGTCGCCAGACATCAGACGCCTCATCACCCGCATTCTCAAGGACCTACTCACACGCTTCTTCCTGGAGCATGTCGTCATCAAGATTGAGCTGTCCAACGCCGAACTCAACTGGCACTCTTGCGATCGGATGGTGGACGTCATGGAGGAAGTCAACTCCATCATCAAGGGTACCATGAACACGCCTTTGCGAGCTGTCGGCGTTGTCCTGCCCGGCCATGCGGGATTCTTCCTAGAGCGGGACTAAGAGAAGCAGGCACTTGTGTATTGTCTGGGCGAGGAAAGCGGGTGGGATGCCCTCATGCAGACCGTTCGCGCGACGACCACGACTAGTCGTTCGGCCCAGGATTGCCCAGCTCCAGATCAAGCCGGATACACGGCCGTGCCCGCGAAGCAAACGAGCACTGAGCATTCGTAAAAGCCGAAAACATGGGCAAGATCCGACCAGCAACTACTGTCTGCTTGCTCTAGCAGTTGCCCGATTCTGCTATGCATTGGTCTCCAACATCTGGTTCACGACCAGGACTCAGCCCGATACAGTCAAAGGTACGCCACGAGCCCCGTCTGTTAAGCCTCTCTCTATTGGCCAACATGCACTGCTTCGTAATGGCAGGCACTGGTTGCAGAGTCCTCGGGCATACGGGCTCGGGCCTTGTCGGCCTTCGCCTTGACTGCTCTCATGTGAAGTACGATCATTAGACTGACCGCTTTTCCTTAGGCGATGCACTGTGCACAAAACACTCCCACCCCACGGACGGGCATTGATGCACCGTTCTGTATTGCTCGGTACGTATACAAGCATAGCCAATTCAACCCTCCCCGCGAATGATGCACAATTAGCACCCAAATGAACAAGACAAATCACCATGTGGGGCGACAGAACATGATCTTTGCTAAAGAAGGCTCTGAGCTGCGAACCTTTTTGAATATCAACAAGTATGAGAGACTACGCGGGGAGTTTCCGCTGAAGTTTGTTTGACAGCTTCACCTCGCATCCCCCAGCCTTCACCCCGTACGTGACCTGGGTATGTATCATCGATCACGACCGCACTTCATCGCTGTGATGAGAAATTCAGCACAGAGGAAATGAGAGTCATTGTGGGCAGCAGTCCGCTACCGACCACATGATCAACAAGAGCAAAGGCCACTGAAGAGCGAGGAATGAGAATAACGATGGTTGGAGACAGGGCGATAACGAGGATGCTGACATTGTTGAAACTGTAGGCCCGTCTGATCATCATCATCATCATCATCATCATCATCATCATCATCATCATCATCAGCGAAGAGCTCGAAAGTACAGCCCCGCTGCCGCCTCTCTCCTCCCGACCCAAACGCCCCTTCAACCTTTTCGACGTTCTTTCGCAATGTTTGCTTCATCACCCATCAACCTCACTCGGGTACGTCCATGCCATCCCTCTACCATCTACTCCCTTCATGATGCACAAAACCCAGAACGACGGTTTCCGCATGAACTACAACCAAAATCACACTAAGAACGGTCGGACAACGACATCGACCCGCTCACCTCCACAAGAAACTGCATATCAGAGTACATGCTGACTTTCATGCAGTGCACGACCGTCCACGGGAACTCTCACAAGGTCATCCTGGTAGCACTTGGTGCGAGACCACGGCACAGAAGCGTTTCCTTGAAGACGTTGCATATGTCTATAGCGTACCAAAATGGAACTTTCCAGTGCACATCCTCTCACTACTACATGCAAAGCTTGAACGAAGCCTCCTTGACTCGTTTCAGTTGAACTTTCCTCCGCTTGGGTGCGCGCTGTTCGAGGCGGAGGAGGCCTTCGCTCGTAACAGACATCGTCGGGTGGGGGATTCTGGGTGGTCTATACCCGCCGTATGTATCTCGTGAGATGAAGGAAGCTTTAGGCTGTTGGGGAAGTGTCGTAGGCACAGTAGCATGTGAAGAATCTCGCGAGTGAATGTTGCGCTCCGGACGCGTCGGTCTCGTGATGCTGACGTCAGCTTTTGTGTCCCTAAAATTCGTGCCCAAATCTCTCATCTCTCCCGACTATCGCACACTGACTCAACCCAAGTTTTGTACACCACCTCGGATCCGCTCTTCTTCTTTCGACGCGACTCTTTCATCCTACACAGCTACGTCCTTCAACTCTCCACCATCATGTCAGACTTCACGCAATTGGACAAGCCATTCCGCATCCTCGACCTGCCTCGTGAAGTCCGCGACGAGATCTGGCGCCTCGCGATTCCAGGCCGGAAGATACCTATTGGGGCCTCATGGGCGCAGAACGACGACGGCAAGCTAGTCTGGAGTTTCGGTTGCCGCAAAATCGCGACGGAGCTGCTATGGTTACTCACGCTCAGACAGATATCCCAGCAAGTCCGCGACGAGGTCGACGACGCCTTTGGACGATGTGCCAAGGTGCTTATCATCAACCATTCGGACTCGTACAACCCTCTCGCCGGCAGTCAGAAGATCCATGCCGCTGCAAAGCTACTCCGCAACGTTTGCGACATCACCTTGGCGACGGGATACATGATCGTGCGCTATGTGGGTGGCGGGAGAGGCGACGCGTTTGAAACTGATGCAGAAATCCAAATCGGCCTCTCGAAGGCCAAGAAGACGGAAGCTGTGCGCTGGGAGAGTCGCCTGGGAGGCACGGACGAGGACTCGTATACTGTGCCAAGCAAGTTCAAGGGCTTCTGCGACGGACATGCAAATATCACGGAACAGGCAATCCGGCAGGCACTCGCGCGTGGTGCGGGCTCGTTCGAGATCATCACGGTCGGTCTGAGCGCACTCTCGCCTGGAATGTGGGCTGTGCCGCACGAGGCAGCCAAGGGCTATCGAAGTGGGCTTGAGAAGCACTGGGCAGCTGAGCATCTGGTAAGTAAATCTCAGCTCTCAACAGAAGAATAGACTGACTCTCGTAGGTCGCGTGGGTGGACGGCTTGTTCAAAGAGGCATTGTCGAGGAAGACAAAGAGAAGGGCGCGAACTCGTCCATGGCGACAAGTCCTGCTTGCGGAAGTTCTGCAGCGCCATCCTCCTCGACAAAGGCACCACGCCGAAGGAGCCAAAGCAGCTGAACACACGCGGACCTCGACGCTCTCACCTTAGCATCTTTAAGCAGTGAGGTGTGCCTTCTTGCCAGCTCAGGATGCAACTTCGCAGGGAGCGAGCTGATTCGAAAAGAACCCAATAAGATTGCTGCAACACCTACATATGCCCTCGCCGACCGAAAGCGCCGTCCAGCCCTAGATTGTTGCTCGATTGGCGATGGCACCCATGCAAGATATCCGAGAGCCTTGCACGACAAAGAAACGGAGATATTATTGGAGAGCAAGAGATGAGAAGTCAATGGAACGAATTGGGTGGCATTCGAAGGAGCTGTGGGCAGGATGGCAGATGCACGGGAAGGATGGGAAAGACTATGGCGAAGGATGGCTTTTTCCTGACAGCGCCTAAACATATGTTAACGAAGACGTCAGAGGCGAGCCCAAGTACAGGATACTCCTTTCAAACTTTCAAACCCTCACAACATTCAGAGCGAGTTTCGCAGGTCGCCGGGCATCGGCTGAAGGATTTAGGGCCCACATCCGCCGCTCGCCGGTGGTATATTGGCCCTGCTGCGTGCAGTGACATTGCACCTAGCTATTGCTTCGAAACATCAATGACTGGGACCTAGACTCTCAATCTTCCAAAGTTATCACGACGAACGGTCAAGAGCGGTGGCAGAATTGTCGAAAGCGGTACCACAATGGGCGAGAGTGTCTTGGGAAAGCCGGCTTCAAAATCCTTCAGTCTTGGCAGGGCTGTTGGATTACAAATCCGTTTAAGACGTAACTTTAAGGAGACTCGGGCAGGATCTTTCGACGTTCCCCTGTCCTGATTCATCGCCCAGACGCTTCGTTAAAAATGTCTGGCGCGATGCGAGTAATTGTTTTTGTTGAACTTTTGGCAGCCGTTTGCGTGGCCACTTTTCCCCGGCGACCCTCCTTTACCGACCAAGCACAGCCTTTTCGCATTGACGTGGACCCAGAGTTCATTGACTATACCTGCCAGAAAGTCTCTCTGACAAGATTTGTCGCACCTTTGGAGGCCGTAGACGTCTTGGCAGAGGGTCCGCCGGTTCAGAACTCGACTGCAATCGCGGCGTACTGGGAGCACGAATATGACTGGTTTGCGGTGCAAGACCGCCTCAATCAAAGGTATGTCGCACGCTCAACTGCCACGATTCTTCATTGTCTCAAGAAATGCATCTAAGGCTTCAACAATTCACGATGAATATTCGACCCGGACCAGAGTGGACACGGCCAATCGATTTGCCTCTCCATTTCGTCCACCATGTTTCGCCCAGACCAGACGCTGTGCCACTCTTGTTCATCCACGGTTGGCCGG
Source organism: Zasmidium cellare ATCC 36951 (assembly GCF_010093935.1). NCBI lineage: Eukaryota > Fungi > Ascomycota > Dothideomycetes > Mycosphaerellales > Mycosphaerellaceae > Zasmidium > Zasmidium cellare. The sequence goes on from NW_022986959.1 coordinate 385,627, forward strand.
GATCTTTCATTGAAGTAGAAAACATCATCGACGACCTGACCAACCCAACGAACGAGACTCTCCCAGCGTTCCACGTCGTAGCGCCGTCAATTCCAGGATATGGCTTTTCGCCAGCGCCCTCTACGACAGGATTCGGCTACATCGCCTGTGCGCACGCATTCAACGGCCTCATGCAACAGCTCGGGTACAGCAGATACGTGATGCAAGCCGGCGATGCAGGAGGCATTATTATGCGGTACCAAGCGCATTTCTATCCCGAAGCTGTGTTGGCTGGGCTAAACAATTTCTGGCTTGTCTATCCCAACTCCACCGATCTCGAGCGGTATGCAATGAACTTGACCACACCTGATGAGAACCACGTTATCGAATCGATGACAGGCTTTGTCGCGCATCAGTGGGGCTACGGTCAAATCCAACAGACCCGTCCACTCCGCTTGGCGCATGCCATGACAGACAGTCCGGTGGGTCTGGCGATGTGGATGTTCGATGGTATGTTCGCAGCTGTGGAGAATCCAGAGATCTGGACGCCCGAGACTGTCATCACTTGGACGATGATGCACTGGATTCAGGGACCCTATGCGGCCTTCAGACTCTACCACGAAGGCTCGAAGGTTCGTATTCTGCTCGAAGTGTTTCACTGCGGAGAGACTGATCAAGACTAGGATGGAGCTTTTACTATCGACTCGTTCGAAGACCTGCCCTTCGTTGATCGGCCGATGGCCATCTCCGAATTTCCTAAAGATATATGGTATCGAACTGTACGTGGTCTTTTACCTCGTGACTCTGGTTTCAGTAATAGTTCAAGCTGATATGACTTCACAGCCGCTCAACTGGGCTCAGAGAACCGGCAACGTACAGACTCGTTATGTGCACTCTTATGGGGGCCATTTTCCGGCATGGGAGACGCCTCATGAACTGCTTCCAGATATCTGGGACTTTCTAGGGAGAATTTCAGAAGGTGGATACAGTCCATGACCAACGACGAGCACGACCTAAAATCGCAGTCGCCGCGAAGATCGACAGAGTCTGCGACTGGAGGGTTGATGGCTATCGCTCGGGACACGGTAGGATTCGACAGGTCAATGCCACAGTGGTGCTATTTGAGCGCACACAGCCTTTCTGGAAGTTTGGAATAGTCCTTAGGGAAGTCTTGGGGAGAGACATCTTCTTGATCGCAATAGCGGCGACTGCTGTCGACAGACTTCGTCACAGCCTTGTTCGACACCAACTGCTTCTTTTGGATAGATACGTATAGCGAAGGCGCAGCCTTCCACGAGCAACAACACAACTTGTGCGTCCTGCCCATGTTCCACTGCTCCAGTCGAGCGGTACACCTAGATGTGATTCAAAGAGTCCCTCCGTATGGAGCTTGGGAAGAGCATGATTGACAGCGCCTGACCAAGTTCTTCCCCCTGCGACAGCCAAAGCTAAATCGAGAAATTGTGAACTTTCCACGGCATGCGCCTGCTCGCCGACTGGTATGCCTGCCGAACCTTCAAGCTTCGGCTTTTCTGTCCCGGAAAGAAGTCCGTTGTCACGCAAATTGCATGACACTTCGGGGAGCAGGAACTTACAATAACTGAAACCCTCCACCGATCCTACTCTGCGCAGACGCTGCTGATGCGACTACCTTTTCTGCCCAACATGGTGTCGCAAATATGCCTTGAAGATCGTTTTCCTAGCTAGTTGTGAAAGCGGGAGGTGAGGTTGAATTAAGCGTCTCGCTAGCATGGGTCAAAGATCCACATGGTGCGACTCGTGCGTGAAGCTAAATCTCACCTCACCTAACCTCACCTCACATCGCCTGACCTCAGTTACAATTGAAGAAAACTGACATCATTCTCAGATCGCAAAGCAGATAGCAGAATCCTTGATCCAGAAACGGGAAGACGATGGCCGGCAGCGAAACTTCCGTAGACAGAACCCCTCCTTTCGCAATTAAACCAAGGCCGTGAAGGATGCGATCGTCTTTGATATATCCAGCCATACGGGTCCGAAGAGAAGTGTCTCTGTGAGATGAAGCTGAAAATGTGCGAAGACCAATGGACAGGGCTCGACTCAATGATCTCGATCCCGAACGTGCAAAGGTTCCAGGTTGTGCTGTCTTTCGAAGGCCCTGAATAAGTTCGGGCCCGGTTCCGTTCTGGAGGTAAAGTTAGCAGCCACCACGGCGTCGTTCTTCGACCGCTGAAGTTCCGTTGTCTTCGCAGATATCGTATTCGGCTGTTCAAGAGCACAGTCCCTGCCATGGATCGCAGTGCAATTTTCTCCTGCCAGAGCCTGTTTCCGACCCTGAGAATTTGCCCATGTTGACTTCCTGCCGGGTGACCAGCCCGTACACGACCCTGAAAGGAATTTGGCGCCGCGAGCTGCACGTCAGAGTTTTGGCAACAGCGTCCGCGCTTCGCAGTCCTTGGTCTTTGCGAGCTGAAGGTGTTGCGATTTGTACTAGAGCAGTCGTTCCCTATTGTCTGTCTTGGAACGTCTTCTGAGCCGCCAATCCTCGGCTCTTGGTACGTAGCCATGGTTGCGGATCATCGCGGATAGGTCAGGCGGGCTGAAGGTCTTCTTTGCCGTGCATCAATCCGTCTTCGATGATTGTTCCACACGCTAACAGTTCAGCCAAGACCACGCGCTGCAGACCTTCTCTCCGCTCGCCAAATGTCCATTCTGTCGGCCTCCTTCGCTCAAAGCTAACGACGTCACACTGGTCCTCGGCGCACGGACCAGCCGCGCTCATAAAACTTCGCTTCACGACGCTTCTCCGGCACTCTTCTTTCCTCTTCATACGTACAACGGGCGGATAAGCCGTGACTACACATTGCCACTTCGAACACATGCTAAGATGATCACAGTGCGCGCCGCACACGAATGGGCGCATCCTTGGTTGGTCTCTGCATTGCACAGCGCGGCAGACTGGCCTCGCGAGTTCAGCTTCGGCTGCGCTTGGTCCGCAATTTTTGCTGGCTTCCACTCTTCGAGTGTGTTCTTTTTCATCAGTTCATCAGCGTCTGCTGATGGTTGGAGAAGAGACAGTCGTGGTGGTGATGATGCGGTGGTGGCCGCACGGCGATCGACCTTGGTTGCTCAAAGCGCTTTTAACGGGCATGTTGGAAGTCGTATTTCTGCCTTTCGAAACCACACGACTCAAGGCTCGATCACTCCGTGGGGTCTCCTTGGTAGTCAGATCACGCCGCCACTCCGAATGTTCGGGCACTCTAATGGCCATCAACCTCTTCATGCCCTCACCACGCTCGAAGATTTGGGCGAGACGGCGAGACCGTCTGCTCACAAAGTCACGTATGGCCCACCTTCATCCCGCCGTCGCTTCAAGATCGCGAATGCTGATGAATTTCCCGTGACGACCTCCCTTCCCACTCCGCAAGGAGGCCATATCCATCAACTGCGCCATCGACGACACCCGGATAGTCGGTCGCGAATCCGTTCACACCAACCTCAGAGCTGTCTCACCCATATGACCGTCGCGGAACTTGTTTGCTTCCGTCCACCCTCCTCAGACACGCTCGCCAGAAGAATCGCCTTGCCACCATATACACTGAGGACCGCTCGTGAAATATCGAGCCACCCATCCTCGAGTCCACGGCAGACCGGTTGGCTTCGCTACAGCAGAGCTGAGTCGTAGGAGCAGCCGCACACGGTCCCGCCCACCCGAGTCATCGCGAGACCCTCCTGAGATATAAGTGCTGTTGCTTGGAAGCTCCTGGATTGCACAGCTTGAAGGCACAGGGAACAATAGGCGAAAGAGCATGGGAATCTCAGTTGGCGCATTAGGAGCTATGATGCAGCAGACGAAAGAGGCAAAGGAGAGGGTTGAGTGGAGATGACTGGCAGGAGATATACTAGAGAGCAGGGGGAAGAATCGAACAAGGCCTTTAGAAATGAGAACACCCGCAGCACTTCGGGTGGAAGAGGGGGGATGATCACACTGGCGGCCTGGCTCAATGTTCGTCACCCGACCCAGCGGCTGGTGAGTTGACATCGAGGCCATCGTACCACGAGTCGACGTACGAGGGACAATGCAACATTTTGAAGGTTATCAGAGCACGGATAATCCGTGCCGGAAGAAGGGAATGAACACGAGACTCCGTCAGCTTGGAGGACGTTGGATATAAAACCCTGTGGCGCTGCGAGCCGTCAGGAGAACTCAAGGCGCCTCCAGCTGTCAGAGTCACGCAGCCGTCGCAGATGCTGAAGACGCCATCAAATTTCCAGCAGCCTGTAAGCCTCCGCGATCGCGGACGCGATGTTATGGCAAGGTGGGATTCCTCCAGCTGCTGTAAATTCCAGTCATGTGCTGGCAATCAGGCCTCTGCGCATGCTGGCATCCACGGGGATCAGGGTTGGGGCAGGAAGCGAGCAGTAATGAAGCAAGCTAGCAAAGCTGACTGGGTTCTCAATTGGCGAAGTGACTGGCGAGTCGTGGGCAGTTCATGTCTTGCCATGGAAGACATGCAAGGAATTGGGATCTTTCCATATCTATATCTTGTACGAGCTCGACATCCCGAGCTTCCGGTTCCTTCTATTACTCCTTGAGCTGTCCTCTTCTCCATATTAATCTGCTCTAACTGAGCTCGACATCTTCGCCTTGACCACAGTCCTCGATGCAGTAAGCCCTTCTACTCTTCTTCAAGTGGGACACCCACTGCTCTGGCGCTCGAACAGCTGCGTCCTGCCGCCGCCCAGCCACCTTAGCGGCGCCGCTTGAACACCACATGCTGAGCATCAGCCCCTGATGGCCTCGTCCCATTCGTCTTGTACTCGGTTCATCGCCATCCTTGAGAATTTCATCCACTTGTACATCGAGTCCCCCTGCTTCGTGATCACACGGGATTTCATAGCCTCTGTGAGCACAGTCTCCATCGCCTCCACGCCTCTCGAGATGGAATCTAGATTGCTTCCATCACAACAGTTCTGGGCTCTCTCACGTTCGTTGCTCGTGGCAGCGTCTACGAACACGGCGGTCGAGAACGAGTCCCCACGAAGCTGCAGTACGACGGTCGCAGTGCCATAATGGGGCTGGGCCTGCTGCTCTTCGGAATGCTTGATGTGGTCGTTATAGTTAAAGCGGTGTAACACGTCCAGGTTTCTCATGAAGGGCAGGAGGGGCTGCAAGTGCGCGGTCGGGTTGTATATCACACGGAGCCGGGAGAGTGGTGGCATAACGGCGACGATATTCTGATTGGTGTAGTAGATGGGCATCGACTCTTCGCGGATTCTCTTGCAGGTCCGTAGTATTCCTGGGTCCCGGCATTGCTGGTAGGCGTTGGGCGAGAAGCAGGATATTCCGGGGAGCGATGGAAAGACGTAAACCACTCGATTCTCTCCAATCGGATCTCGGATGGTCATTTCGTAGATGGAATTGCGCAGCTCGGTGGATAACTTGAAGAGGCCTCGACCCGCTGTATGGACAGCGGTCGACTTGACGGCGACATTGCTCGAAGATGTTGTGTTGGACTGCGAATCGTGCCGCTGTTGGGGAGAGGATTGCAATTTCGACGTCGGTTTGGGCCTCCAGGTGATTCCCGGAGCCAGGCTCCGGCGCACGCCTTTCCGCACGAAGATTCGCGCTTGCGTGATCGTGAAGAGGGACTCCCAGTATTCGCTCAGCTCCTCACCTGGGGTGTACTTGAACCTATCCGAGAAGCCTGCACTATTGCATTGCCAGAATATCTCCCAGTCGCTCAAACCACTCCAGTTTCCGAACCAGCCGTCGGCGCCAACATCTTCCCATGCTAAAAGTCTACGATCAAACAACCATCTGTCCATCGCTTCCTGGGTTTCCATGCTCTTGGACTCCTTCGCTTCCTTCACGCTGATGGCAATGCCTAGTTTTGCACGCACGAACTTTCTCGTCATCCTGTCTCCCGTGTCTGGGAGTATGTCGCCGACCACAATCGGCCGGACGGTGTCGCCGAAATTGCTGTTCACGAATCTCTTGGTGTCGCTGTATACCATGCTCTTGTCGCGGATACTTGGGGCCTCATACTCGCGCCGAACGAATGCCATGGCTACGTGAGGGTGGGAGGCTGGCGCCAACAGTGCGTGGTGGGTGGTGGGTGGTGGGCGGAGCGCTGGTCGCAGTACAACAAGATGCGCACTGTCGAGGGTCGGGTGAGTGGTTACGACGGTGGGAAGACAGTTGTCATGTACGGAGCTCGGACTGGTGAGACGTACTGATTTCTGTGCTCACCTTTTCGCCGTGAAAGTTAGCGGGTCAAATAGGTGAATGAAACAGCTTTTGCAGTCCACTCTTTCTGCATGCTCAACACAAATAAGGATACTAAGCTACTTTCTAGTATGACCTGTGAAAGCCTCCCCACCGTTTGCACACTGCTAGGCTCTCTCTTCTCGGTATTCGCCTCATTGGCCCTGTTGTCACCCCCTTCCTGGTCTGGCGACGTGATAAGAAGGAGCTGTCTTTTGTCTCGCCTGCTGGAGCACTCGGGTATCTTGCGCTCGTGCTGTATTTGGTGGTCTCGGAAGAACTCGATCGATTGCTGGCGCGGGAGAAGGCTGCTTGCTGTGAGTTTGTGGCCCATCAATGAGCTGAGCATCCGTGGCAGGTGCTCGGAAGCCGTCCTGATCGATCCTGCCTGGCAACGACTCGCAGAGTATCAGGCCAGCACTGTCTTCATCATTGGTTTGTCCTCTTCCAGGCAAGACAACACGGCCGCAGACTTACGACTTCGGGTGGTGCTGTGCATCTCTCTTCTTTTGTCATCTCTTCTGCTCTCGCCGCCCCTCCCTCACGTCGCCTTTCTCGAGTGGTAAAACGCGCTGTTTGTCCGTAGGCTCTTCCTGCATCTGCCATGTTGATGCCCGGCGACTGACCCGAGGGAGCTTTGCGCGGCGTCTTCAGTCTTCTCGTGTCCGCAGCAGCCAGTGCGGCCACCTTCGCGCGTATGAAGAGATCTCTCGTCGGTGACCAGCGTCGTGTCGTGAAAACTGAATCTCGTACTACCGGCTCTCGCTCAAGGTAGCATCGTGGATCGAGGAGGATCAGCGGACTTCGCCAGTCAGTCTCGGGCTATGCTGAATGGATCAAGGTTGAGCTGCCGTCAGCCTCTTCTCGTATTGCTTCAAGTGTTTGGATATATTCAACTTGCACGCACAGATCGCCAACCCTAATGACTGCCAACGCCGACCAGATATGGCGCGCCCGGTGAACCAGAAGTCGATCGATCTCCGCGGGAAGGCACGCGTTTTCACAGGGAGGTCTCGCGCCGGCGCGGGCGCTCAACGACGGATACAGTACGCAGTCAAAACGCGAAAGAAAGACTGCCGCAGCGAATAAACTCATTTGAACGTACCGCACTGGGAGGTTTCACTTGAACACATTCTCGTGAGTGGAAGAGGCGAAGGCCAGCACCCAATGCCAAACGCCGTCGCGTCAGCGACTCACAACAACGCGACCGCATCAACGCGACACCACAACACCACGATCAATCATGACAAACAGACTCTTCTTCAACTCGCTACAGCAGCAACGCGATCGATGAAAAGATAAAAAGGTTCGCGTCAGCTGGCGGCAGTACAATGCCAGCGAGACGGTGCCCTGCGACATAAGCAAGCTCAGAGGCCGCAGAACCAGTGCCAAAAATAATTTAATCTTGAATGAGTCGGGAAACTCGTTTTCAGAGATTAAACCGAAAAAGAACAGATACTGCAACTTGACCTAAGCCTGTGATGGGTGTCAGTCATGGTTGATGATGATGGATAATGGATGAGGGATGAGGGATGAGAGAGGGTATGTTACTGACCAAAAGGCAAAGTAAGCTGGAGAGAAAAGAAGAGGCTTGAGTAGGGAATTTCGAAAATATTTATATTTCGAAGGAGTCGCTAGCGTGCTGCCATTAACACCCCATTAGACTGACGAGTACGCAGTGAAAGGAGCTTCAGGGGCGTCAGTGTGACGTCGACGGTGACGTGTCATTAGGCGGCAGCGCTTCCATGGGTTTCTCGAAGCGCCCGGAGGTGAAAGCGGGAGGCGAAGGGGGAGAAGGGGAAGGGGGAGGGGGAGCGGCACGCACAGGGGACGTCATGGCCTTCGCGAAGTGTGACGAGAAGGCGACATTTCGTTTTGGTGCTGTAAAGAGTTCTCAGCACGAAGATGTCTTTATGAAGCCGCTGGAACGCTCCCAGATACGTACTCTTTCGGAGCGTGGTCTACCATTCGTACGCGTGCTCAGAGTGTCGTAGCTGCGCAGCTCTACGTTTTGTACCAGCGTGATACTTCATCTTGGATACGCAACAGGGACTGTCTTGCACGTTATCTTTATTGATTATGGCTATGTCTTGGGATGACCGATGCATCACATAAGAGGAGTCTATCGTGAATTCTGAATGCGTTGGGTCTCCCCGTTTGCTGGCAGGAGACACAGGACTTCCATGCTCAACAGTACAGCACTTTGTGGACCAGCCGGGGATTGGACACAAAGTGGTAGTCAGACAGCCTTGCAATTTCAGGACAAGTAGATTCATAGCAGGACCGACCTATGGAGTGGCAAGTACGTTGATGGCGTACGCGGCGATGAGCGCGACGACGCCGTTCATCTTGAACGACGCGTATCAACTCCTCCCAGTCCAACGCAGGCATCTCTCGCCCGAGTATTCATCCCAAGGCGTGATATGTTGCCGACTATCGCGATCGCCCACCCTCTTCCCAACACTCTCTACCACATCGCCCGCCAGTACCCATCTTCTACGCGCACTGGAGCCCTCCCACGTTCAGCATGCCATTGGCGCCAGAACCTCGCTCCGAGACCGCAATCCCATCTTGAGTTTGTTTCCACCTGCAGGTGCCCTTCAGCTTTGATAACTTCGACAAGCTTCTCCATCCTGGACTTAGACATGTCGGCGAAGAATGTAGGTATCCGAGCGTCGAGCCTCTCTCCTCTCTTCAAAGCCTTGCGATATTTCTTGAAATACTTCCTCGACCTCTTGCCCTCTGGTGGCGGATAGACCCACCCTATTTCGAGCTTCTGACTTCCCATTTGTTCGACCTCATCGTGCCATGCGCTCTGAACTCCATCTCGCCACACGGGATTCCAGTGCTGCGGAAGTTGTTGTGGGTGCGTAGCTCGAGATTGAGGTAGCGAATCTTCTCAATCATGGCGGAGGTGCAGCGTGGACCCGAAAGACGTCTGCGATAGTCGTCGCAGCAGGAGTACTGAGTCATCCCGCACTCATCACACAGTGTATCAGGACATGTGATATGGCCTCTGATGCCTCACCATTGGATGGTGAAGTGCGTATGGTGATAGAACTCGGCACACAGGTCGGTGTAGATGGTGCGACAGGTGAGGGAGAGGCTGGGGAATACTTGAAGACGGTTGATTTCGACAATGCCGGGGGATTGTTGAGGCAAGAAGATCCACTCCTCTGTGTGTCCTGGAGGCAGGCGGCAGGCATCGATGACCACAGCTTCAGTCGGTGTGCACACGAGATGGTAAATCTTGAAGCGAATCTCGGTTGGCAGGCTTAAGAATGTTGTTGGCGTGCGCTGCGTGGAGGACGCCATGGTACGGCGGTGTGGTGGCTTAGGGGATGTTGCCGCTGATGTTATTGTTGGTCGTACGGTCGCCGGACGGCGGCAGCTGAGAGGGCGGAGATCGGGGCAGCGACTTGCAGCGTAGACGACTCGACTTCTTTTGATAACGCTCGTAATCGCATGGGATGACTCGCGAACCCAGACGTAAAGACGAGGTCTGATAGCAAGAATTGATCGTTCATGAGATAGTCTTGTCCTGAAAACCTTCGGCAGCTTCAAGACTGAATTGCCCCGAGCTCGTCCTCGGCAGCTGCGTGCACAATTTCATGACGCGATGCCTTTACTTTGATCGAAAGTTACGCCACGACACGAGTCCAAGATTTGGAACTCTTCCTGTGTCGATCGATCTCATGCACGCCGCTTCCACTAAATGAATGGCATTCATAGGATTGAAAAGCAGGGGAAAGCAGCATTGAGGTATCTCGCAGAGGTGGTGCTCAAACGCAGCAAAAAACAACAACTCGCCTGCTGTTCGATACTACCAAGCACATGTTAAAGAACACTCAAATTATTTACGAAGAGACAAAAGCAAAAAAAATTTTTAGCTTCACTTTGCTCGCATGTGTCATCCTTAGTGCAGGCTGAAATGATGTTGGTTATAATTTTCAGCTTGGTTGAACGCGGTTCGAACTTACGGCCATGCTAATCTTCTCTGTATTGTTACAATATTTTGACCAAGTGCCCGAAGGCGAAGGACTACACCAACTTTTAGTTTATGAAGGTCCACGGCTTCCGCTCCCTTAGCTACACGTGACGAGCGTCTCGCGGCTTCAATGTTCCGCGCCGACGTCATGCTCGCCTTGGGCCTTGAGATCTGGGTATAAATAGAAGGATAACCGAGTTCTATATCATGGCATGAGAAGGGCCACCCGTTGTCTGGGCTCGCATTCGTCCACGAAGTACGCGTTCAGCTATCGGCTCTGTAAACCACACCCCAGGATCACTGAGGGTCGCGCAATCGAATGCTGAGGGGCGCAAACTGCTTTCTGCTGGATCACGATGAAATTTCCCAGCCGCTCACATGGCGGATGGTGCTATTGCAACAATCAATTGTCGTCCTGTGCATACCACGTGGCGGAAATATCTGGCCTCTCGATGGCTTCTTGGCAAATGCAGACTATCACGAGGAAGTCAGTATGAAAAGCTATCGGTATTGAAACCATGTTGTTGTGCGAAGTTGCGCGATATCGTCATTCGTTTCCAGTCTATGCTACCCCCTCCATCCAAGTCTCATAGCACAAAACAAGCTGGAGCACCATGTGCGGTTCTGCCAATCCCACCAAGACATCTTCACCCCATCCTCCTCACCCTCAATCGATCATCTTAAGACCAATCTGTCAATCTGGGTGCCGTCTTCTTGCCCATCACGATGCCGACGCCAGGAATGTGCATCTCCACGGCTTGCTTCCCCATACCCTCGAGACCCTGCGCAGCAGCAGCGGTAACAGCACGGGTCAAGTCCTTCTTCTTCCTCGCGATGTCTTGCCCACTCTTCTTGGGATCGTAACGCTTGAGCTTGTCGATACCACCAGAGCGGCGCTGCTGGTCACGAGTACGACGGTTGGACTTGAGGCCCAAGTTCCGCATGCTCTGCAACAGCTCCTCCTCCTCGCTCGCTTTGGTGGCGGCCTTGAGCTTCGATTCTTGGAAGAGCTCCATCTCCATCGCAGTATCCACCAGATCCTCCTCGCCGTCGTTGTCCTTGCTGGTGTCGAAGTTCATGTCTGCGAGAGCTTGGATGGCGATGTCGAGATTCTGCTGCGCTTGGAATTTGGCGTCATCTTCTTGGGCCTCTGCGAGTTCGCGCTTGAGGCGGCGAATTTTGTCGTGGGTGGCTTTGAGGTTGGCCGAGGCGACCTTTAGCTTCATGTCGGCGGTTAGTGATAAGAGCGGGAGGACGTTCGTACCGGATGTTCTCGAGATCTCGAGGGAGGAGACGACGCCGTTGCAGTGGATGAGATCCATGGCCAGCTGTGCGTTTGTGGAGAGAGAATGTAGTTTGTGGGAAGAAGTGAAGTTCTTGGATGGAAATATGGCCGCGTGATATGTGAAATTGATAGTGAGGTGTGTCGTGTGTTGCGCACAAAGAAGTTTGACGCGCTGGAGAGGAAACAATATCATTGAAGGTCGCACGACCCGTCCTCACTTCTGCCCTTAGCCCAGCTCGCCGCTCTGGAGTGAGGGCGCTTACTAACATTCTGATATCTGTGAACTTGCTATACAGATCACTACTCTATCCCTTAACAATATTCAGGACCGTGACATGCAAGTTGTGTTTGAGAGGTTTGTTGGGGGAGAGGAAACTGGGAGAGGAATCTCAAAAAGGAAGTCGAATTCGGCACTGCCCGGGCGCTGTGGCGGTCTCGCAGCATCGGCGGCCGCTCTTCGCCTGTCCCGCGCTCGTCGTTTGTTCACCTTCATAACCTCAACCCCAGCACATTGCGATCGTCTCTGCCCTCGACATAGTCACCAACAGTCGCGTCAACGATGGCATCCCCGAGAGACGAGACAGCAATCTCCCCGGCCGCGAGCGCCGTCTTCTCCACCGCGGACCTCGTCGAAGCCATCCTCTCCATCCTTAGCCAAGCCAGGAGGATATCACCAAGGCCCAAGCGGTCACCAACTTCATCAAAGGCGTCATCCTGGGCTCGAGGAAGCTGCGCACCAAGATCTTCATGCACCTGGTAGTGTGCGATACGATTCCAAGGACATCAAGTGCAATTTTCGGTTGTCAGGGATGAGCAACTGCTGCAGCAGCGACAGTGCCCCCAGGGAAACAATCACTACCAGAGCATGCTTCTAGATTGCGGAAGAATGCATTTGCCACAGTGGCATGAGGTTATTCAGAGAGACTCCCACCTTCAACGACGGGCATAATGGCATTGGCATAGGGGTTTGAGAGCATGGTTGCTCTGCTTGAGTCTGTTTCCAGGAGATCCTCCCCTCTCATGACATTTCGCCTTTGATAAGCCCCAACGCTCTCTTGTGCATCATTGTCCGCCAATGACAATGGCATTGTGCACGCGGGCCTCGATTGTGAAGACAAAGCCTCAGCATTGAACACAATGAGTGTTGTATACGGCGTCGTGGATGTTCTTCGATTGCAGCGGCCTATATAACCCCCAAAAGTACCACCGTTTCCTGTCATCCTACTATCACACACTCCCACACTCCCACAATCACCCACCCTGGAGCAGGCTCCACTTAAAATCCACATCAGCAACTGGTACAAGACAGCTCCAACCTCAGAACAGCTTCATCAAACCCAACAACCATGACGCAGAACTTGACCGCAGCCCAGCGAGTCTGGGGAATCGCCGAGCTTCGCGAGAACATCTATCTCCAGATGGATCCCAAGACCTTGTTCAACAACCTCGACGGCCACAACACCGCGAAGGAGGTCTACGCCTCGAAAGCTTTGCGACGCAAGCTCTACTTCGAGCAGCTCCCAGAGCTCCCCTACACAGTCCCTGCCGGCAACGAGGCCTACGAGTTCACAAAGTGGGAGCCAAATCGTGTGCTGCTTCCAGACAACCGCAGCGAGTTTGTCTTCCGCACTGAGATCCTCGACGACATGTGTGTGACTCTCAAGACCTTCACCAGGGGTACCTTTGCGAACGACGGACGCCCCACAAACCCAACCCAGCTCTTCAACCACACCTACCGCATCCTTCATGTCACGATCGAGCCATACCGCACGGACTATCGCCCACCTCGCATGCTCACCGAGGGATTTGCCAAGATGATGCTCACTGACCGCGCTACGGAGTTTCGAATCGAGTTCAGAGACCCGGAAAAGAACAGTGGCAACGTGTTCCAGCGTGAGCCTTGGTACAAGACTGCTGGTCCAGGTACCACTGTCGGCGACCTTGCTCGCTGGGCTGAGGAGCACTGTGAGCTTCTTCGGGTACAGGAGGCTGATCTATCGCCGCAGCAGCGCCTTCGACAGTTGGAGAATGAGAGAGGCCTCGAGGTCTTCCGAGAGTACCAGAGGGAGTATCGAGCACGATGTCAGCAATCCACCAACGAGAGAGCGTCTCTTTCCTGCAATGGGGTTCCGTCTATCTTCGGTCAGTCGGCTGAGTGGTACGAGAAGTTCTTTGCCACTGGCTGGGACGTCAGCAAGATGAACACTTCTGCTTCGTGAGGGTCTGACCCCAACATACAGAAGATCACAGGGACTACGGCGGCAAGACAGAAGCTGTAAGATTATGATAGGCTGCAGGACAGGAGCGGCGAGACTGAGATAGACTGAAATTGTGATTCTACCGGACATTCTGTGATCTGCAAGTATTTCCTATAAACAGTTTCATGTACTGACATCTACTATCATAGATAACATGAGTCATATCAAGACCCAGTCTTTGATCCGCTCTCAGAATGTGCGACTCTTTGTCGCAGAGAAATTCGAGACCCAATAGTGTCTGACGTCTTAGAAGCGGAGTCTACATCTCAGATATGGCGATTGGGATGCGCTTCTTGAGCAGACTTCCACGCAAATCGCGTGCTTCAGTCTTCCTTCAAATTGTCTTCATTACTCCCCATCACAGATCGACGGAAACCCGCATCACCAAGGGGTGCGCCCATGCGTAGTTTGCACTCCAATTGGGGAGACTGATTGAGGACGAACGCTTCAAAATTCTACTTTGACAGCTCCGCGGCCACTGCAAGTGGAAGCATCGTGCTCCAATGCCCGCGGCATCACAAAGGCATTGTCATTCCTGGATTTCCACAAGACAAGTGACAGTTTGCATCCACCAGGAGTGACAATGTGTTGTACCAAGCCACACATTGCTGCGACAACACAGAACGCATTATACGACACAACGATTAAAATTACTATATAACGTGCTCGGTCCTGCTCTGCCAGACTCAGTCTGCACACTTCCTGCGAATCACGAACGAACCTCTGAGCTAGCAACAACCAACATCAACTTTCGCAAAACAACAGAATCTCAATCCAAGCTCAACCCTCAGCAAAACACCACCGTGTCCGCCGATATGACGATCGCACATCCAGGCCCCTCCACCTCGGCTGCTCAAAAGGTCTTCGACCTACCCGAACTCTACGAGATGATTCTGCTGAACCTAAGCACTCACGAGATCCTCCAGAACCTTCACAACGACCCCAAGATGATTCAAGCAGTCAAAGCCTCGAAGAACCTCCAGCGCAAGCTTTTCCTGACGCAGGAACCGGAGATCGATGTTGTGGACCGCGACCCAGCAGAGTTTCCACACAGTGCCGCGGTGTGGGAGCCCAACATAATCTTCTTCTCGGAGCATTCCCTTTCCAGTCGGGACCTCTGGTCGTACGACAGCCCTTGGACCAAGCAAAACTATTTCAAACTCAACGAGGACGGGCCAGAGTACTGGCTGGAGTTGAGTCCCCGTCTCCCAGGCGAGACCGGGAGTCCTTGGTCGTTCACGCTCACGCGGTTCGAGAAGCCAGAACCTCAACATCCACCGATCCCGACCATCCCTCCTGCTTGGTTGTCCATGAACCTTTCTGATCGTGCCACGCCAATCTCTATGCACCTGGAGAACTACGCCGAGGTCACGACTTGGAAGCCATGGGAATTTGGTGATGATGACGACGAGGACGAGGATACGAAGACAGGATACGAGGCTCACCTCTACGGCACGAAGAACATCTGGGTACCTGCCGGAGCGACTCTCGGAGACATCATCCACTGGTATAAGGTCAACCTCGCGGGAGGGATGAGCAGAGCCGATGTCATGAATGGCATCTGCCAGTTCAAGTGGAGCGTCCTCACAGATCCCAACGACGAGATTTGGGTACGCAAGTTGGGATGGTGGGTGCTTCATGTCTCTGGGGAGTGGCGTCCTCCTCTCAGCAAGGGCAGAGGCTGGGGTCCTGATGAGGAGTGCAGGGAGATGGAGGCTATGAGAAACGACGAGGTTGAGAAGTACTGAGCAAACCCAAGATGATCGACGCGGGTCATGGTCAGCCGCTTGACTTCTCAGCGTGAGAGGAGGAGTCTTTTCTGTGTGGGTAGATAAACATTTGTAGGGGGCACGCAAATACACCGGTGACCGAAAAAACGTTGTCAAAAACGAACTTTTCCCAATCCCTGAACCGTCTTTCTTTGCTGTTCCCCACTTGGTAGCTTGTTAGGAGGCCCCTAGGATTGATATTCAATCACGGCGACGAAAGAACTAGTCCTCTCTACAACACAGCACGCACAGATCTGTCTCGTGTCGGAGGAGTCAAGCACGCCAATAAACATTGCTTCGGCGCCAAGGGCATCAGCGATGTGATGTCATCGCCGATGAGAAAAGCTCGGGGAGTGAATGGCCTTTGCAAGTGATTTGCCGCAGCTTTCCAGCATGAAGAGTGGCGCTGTTGCAGCAACACACACCACATGAAAAGTTCACTGTGCAACACCCGTCACCTTCAAAATCTCAACAGCTTTGGAAGTCTTCTGTTCGGTCAGACTATCATACAAACGCACAACTTGCAGCATATCAACTGACTGGCTTCCAGAGTTACCCTGAGCCACAGCAGCTGTAGCCCGACTTCATTCCTCTCCGTCGCAAACAAACCGAACTTCACAACCAAACACCATGTCCTCCTCCGCCGCTACTCCCACCTCGTTCTCGTCTCCCTCGGCGGCTCAGAAGGTCTACGATACCCCCGAGCTCTACGAGATGCTCCTTCTCGCATCCGACCCCAAAGCCATACTCGACAGCCTGCACTACGACGCCAAGCTCATCCTGGTCGTCAAAGCGTCAAAGCCACTTCAACGCAAGCTGTTCCTCGTCCAAGATCCTGCGCTTCCCCTCACGGGCCTCGAGGAGGGTCATTACGCTCATAGCGCCGCTGTCTGGAAGCCGAACCTCTGCCTCGTAGCCCCACAATACACGGCGGAGCAGATCACTGTGCGACGCTATGGGCACAGCTTCCGTCTCCTCGAAGAAGGTCCTGTGTACAGTCTGATGGTGCGCCCCGGCTTAAAGGGATACCGGGACAGCAAGTACCAATTCCGACTGATCCGCAACGAGGTGGACGAGGATGGCGAGCCCGACGACTTGGGCTACACACGTCCAGTCCTACCTCCCGCCCACTTGTCCACGTTCCTCTCAGACCGTGCCACGCCGATTGCCATGGACGTGCACAACTACCCATCGTTGGCAATGCAGCGATCACAAGAGTTTGAAGGCATGAATTGGAAGACAGGAGCTCGTGGCTATGGAAACAAGACGATCTGGGTCCCAGCGGGGACGACCTTAGGGGAGATCATCGACTGGTTCGAAGTTTATCTGTCGTGCGAGATGCCTTGCTCGGGCATCTTCAACGGTATCTCTCAGTTCTTGGGATGTGATAGTGATGACACCAATCGTATCCTGGAGGCACAGAAGGCCGGATGGTGGGTGCTCCACACGAGCGGGAAGTGGTATCCACCGCTGGAGGAGAGCGAGGGTTGAATGTTAGTGGCTCCCGGGAGAACAGGAGATCGGCGATTTGTTCATTTGGAGGTCATGGAACGGGCCGATTGCGTCGGTGGCTAGAAGCAGGCCAACAGATAGAGAGCTGAGCAAAGCTGCATGATCGCAATTGACTCTTCCCATCCCCAAATTCCTTTCGTTTTCGACCCTCTGTCACAATTTTGGCTGCCATGGCCTACTGAACATTTCCAGGGAAAGGGTCCTGATCGCAACGAGCTGCGCCTTTAGACGCCGCATGGTCCGGGCGGGTCGGACGAGCTCTGCTGGTATGCTTACTTCTCAGCGGCTACTTCTGCCGTCCCATCCTCATCATCGTCCAAGATAACTTTCCACGTCCGCTCCTTCCGTGACCACCACCACTTGTTCTCGCAATGCGTACATTTCTTCTCTGGGTTCTCGTTCCGAGGGCAGTCTCTGCCACGCCTGACAGCCTCCATTGACTTCCAAGTGTCAATCTTCCACGTTGGCATCAGAACGTCCTCATCGGCTTCTGCAAATAATCCGAAAGTGCTGTGACCTCCCAAATCAATAGGCTGTCCAAAAAAGGTCAATTCCCAGGGGTCGTCTTCCACGGCATACTCGTCATAGCCAAAGAAGTTGAGCAGTGCGAACTCCTCACTGATCTCCGCATAGATGAAGTTCGCAAGATCCTGGGCAAAGTCATCATCATGAGAGTCCACCATGATCATGATCTGCTTCAGGGTGGTCTCTGCGTTCAGCTGCCTCACCATACGCATTGTCTCCTCAACCCCTTGGCAGAAGAACTTGTGGTGCAGACACTTCACATGCAGCGCCACTTTCTGGACGAGAACCATGAAACTAGCCTTCTCATCGAGATAGTCAGGCGAGAAAAATGGCACATGCCATCGATCGCGCAAGTTGTCACGGCATTGGATGTCGAGATCCGCTTCCAAGGTGAAGCCTTCCTTGAAGGCGTCGTTGGCGCATCCCCGAAATCGCTTGCTCGGACTGTGCGAAAGAAGATATTGCTTGATCTTTTTTTTAGAGGCGCCAGTGCGAGGGACGTTGTGGCTGCAGATCATGACGAGGAGCTCATCTGGGAGGCGGTGGAGGTGGTCTTGTGGCGTTGGCGCAGGTAGCGTGGATGCCATGGTCTTGAGAAATGTTCGTGGTTTTCGGAGGATGTCTCTTCAATGTAGCCTGGGGCTATGCTGTCGATGTTGTTGTTATGAGTGTTGTGGGGAGCAGAGAGATGGGGATATATGGAGACAGCATCAAAAGTTCTCGCTTGCGGGATTTCGTCTTGACGGCAATGGATATTTCATGGTGGGAAATACTTTTCTCCAGCCCACGGTGCAGGGACACGAGCTTTCACGTGGCAATGTGCTTTTATTGTGATAGCATTGGCTTCCCCGGCACTACTCAGCAATATAGTAAGGCTGTGTACCGTGGATACCCTCAAACTCTAATTCGACGTTCAGGAAATGCGAGCCTCCACGGATTTATACTTTGTAAAGCTTATGCTGGCACACCCAATCAACTGGCATGTCTTGATGTACACGCACACTGAGCTCCTCGCACAATCTGATATACGCAAGATCTGACTTGACCATATTGTCTGACACGCTTGCCAATTCCCCATTCGAACCCACGGCACAGTCACAGCCCGTGCCAAAAAGCAGCCAGCAAACTCATCCAGCCCCACGCGAAAATCACACAACCACTCAAGGTTTGCACCAGAACCGCATGCTCTTCACCTTGTCGTTGTTACCGATGCAGGTGGAGTCGGTGTACTCCCAGACCTTCTTGGTGAAGACGAGCTAGAGAGAGAATATCAGCAACGAGCCTCGGAATTCGGAGGCGAAGGCACTCACATCGACCCACTCCGTCGACGGGAGTCCCTGACAGTCATCCCCCTCCCAAAGTGAAGCCCAGCAGCGCCCGTTCACCGGCGCCGGGCTGTCTTCGTCCTTGTGGATCCAAGCGCCCTTGAACTTCTTCTTGAAGTTGTGGCATTCGTTCTCGACCACGCGCTGCTTGTGCTTCATGGCCTTGTGGCGGTAGCCACCACACTCCTCGATCTTGTAGACCGTGACATCGAGGGTGATGGGGTCCTCGGTGCTGCGGCCAACCATCGTGGTGTTCATCCCCATCCCCATATCAACGACGGTGACGTTGGAGCCGAGATAGGGGACGATGGCCTGGTCGGACTTGATGGGGGCGGAGAGAGCAGGGACAGAGAGCAGGAGAGCGCAGAGCGCGGCGAGGGTGAGGTGGGCCATTTTGATTGCTGATGTGGTGTGAGTTGTGAGGTGAGGTGTGGGTTGGTTGTATGTTGTGAAGATAGTACTGTGATGGAAAGACAGGTACGACAAGAGAGGCGGCCATCTGTGACTTTTATTCTCACCTCTGGGCAGGATATGAATTTCTCACGCGCACATGCGGGCGAATTTGCAGAGTCATTGCTGACTAGCTCCACGAGGACAACTTTCTCCGGGCTAGTATTACAGAACCATCCATCTTAAATGAAATAGAGTTAGCCTAAGCTCACCTGGTATAGCGCGCCACGCTCGTCGCTATAGACTAGTCAAGAATTCGATCTCACCTCCTGACTTTGCTGCACTCTCTCCGGACTTTAACAAACGTCCAGGCCACTATACATGCATACAGCTACCTAGTACGGGGGAGTCAGTTCTGAGATTCCAGCGCAGATTAGGTTGAATGTACCATGTACTGTCGAGAGGAGAGGCCAGCCTTTCGCGCTAGCGCTCCCAGCAGTCTGGTAAGTACCATGCTGACCCACGCGAAAATTAGTAGCAACAATACCCATTTCGACCAGCCCGGTCCTTCCGACAGACTGCGAGCACAAAGAGAAAACCCTAAGTTGAAAGCCTTCTTTGTGAGACCGAGCTAAGCAAATACAGTACCTGCTGCTTCTGAAAAGCCATGATCAGTGCTGCCGTCTCCTGTCAGCTTCTGGACGGTGGAGCTCATGAGCGTGGAACGCTCGATGGGACTTCGGCAAAGAGCGCCGCCTCATCGGCTTGTGATTCTGCTTTCTGTCCGGAATCTTCACCTCTTTTCAGGAAGGCACGGACCAACCGCAACACGCTCATGACCTCGAAATATAACTAATCTCTTATTCTATATACGGCCATTCCTCCAAACACCTCTTCCAGACCTGTCACCACCGGCACCATGAACCCAGTACAGGTGCTCGCATCGCGGCTGCGTCTCGCCAATGGCAACCTACACATCAAGCTCAGCAGAGACTCTCGCCACGATATCCTCGTCGACAAGGATATTGTCAAGGACGCTTGTCGAGCCCTCGAGCCACGTCTGCGATCTCGAGATGACCCTCGCTACATCGCCAAATTCGACTCCTCAAGCAAAGTCCTCCTTCCTGGCAACGACCAACCGACCAATGTCTTCACCATTGCGCTGAAGTTTATCGACAGCACATTCGTCCTCGAAGGCAGTACCTTTGAAGACATTCCCAGAGATATCGACAGCTACTGGTCCTTTGACCAATCTGTGCTCGCTATTGATTGGCCTGAGCCGAACTGCCGTCTTTCCCCTGTCAAGCACGACCCCGGGGACGCTACGATTGCACGACAATACATTGCCCTCTTCAACATCCTCCATGGTCGCCCACTAATCATTCGAGATCTGCCTCCTTACGACCTACCTCTCAAAAAGACCGAGCATTTGGACTGGCACGTCGAGTTCGTCGTTGAGATGTGCGCCAGGGCTGAGTATCTCGATTGTCTGCCTCGCATCACAAAGCCGATTCTGGATGCTCTGTTCTCGGAGCCTCTTTTCGGGCAAACCGTGGCGGAAGATCCAGCTCGATACCTCATCCTGGCCGAAAAGCTTCACAGCAAAGAGCTCTACTTCGACTGTCTTCGCCAGATGTTGGCCCGGCCCAATGACGAGGCTCACCGCCCATTCTTACTCGAACTTTTCGACATGACCGACTTTGACTTTACCGACTTCACCACTCAAAACCTCAAGTACCAGCAGCAAGCCATCCAGACTTTGCGACGTAATCTCCGTCAGCTGGAGTTATTCCAAACCTGGTCTAGAGATTGGGATGGTGTCAACAGAGACGACAAGTACACCACCTACTTGAGCAAAGCGAAATACGATCGACTCCCCAAGAACGTCCGCAAGAGTCCCGAGAAGAAGGTTGCTGCACAAGCCACAGCAAACTCAGCTGCAGCGATCGAGATGGTCGCTCGATCGCAATGGGGCCAGTACATGGCGCAGATGGAAGTTGGCGACCGCATCTTCATCAACAGATACAGACGTGCTTTACCAGCAGGTCCACTGTGCTATGCGATCCGCGATATCGAGAAGCACGCAGCCTCGAAGAATCCGTCTCTGCTCTTTGGAAAGGCAGCGGCCCGGCGACTTGCCAAGATCATGCATTTCGACGAGAGCTCCAATGTTGAGCTAGGGGAGGTTCTCAATGCCATCGTCCTGAAGGCGAATGACATTATCAAGGAGGCTCTCTCCCCGGACGTCATGTCTGACAGTAACGGCGAAACACTGGTCTGAGGACGCTCTCACTACGACGTGGACGAGTCGCACTGGACGTACTTGCCATGCGACGAGACCAAGGCGCCATGGGAGGAGGGTCATGAGCAACAGAGTATCAATGCTTCCGATGTCGTCTTCACGCCGGCAACCGAGGCTCAGCTTGATGCTATTGGCATCGACTACACAGTGCGCAAGGACGAGGACCAAGCAGGCAGGGACTGGACAGATTAGCACGAGACTGGGAAGAGATTGTTGACGTTGTGTCTGGAGAAGGGTACTCATATCAGATGCAGATATGGGTCGAAAGAAACCATGAGCGTGGCTGATGGCCCTGATCGATGGTCACAGGTTCCTGTCGCTGCGTGCTCTCTGACGAGGATTGAGGAGGCTAGGGACAATTCAACAGGGAAACCACTCAATCCCGGGCTAAGCGGCAGGGATTCACACTACTCCAACACACGGATGACTGGAACAGGTCTTGTATTGTTCTACATGTCTTCGTAGAGGTTGAACACAAACTCATCTTCCACTTCTACTGTTAATAGCCTGTCGTTTCGCAGATCTATGGGGGTTTCAAGCTACTGCATCCAACGTGAAATCATTTCAAAGTTGGTACCGTCTGCAGAGATAGCCAAAGCAGTCCACAGAAGCCTGTGAAGAATTGCTTGCTGTGATCCATCTTACACACTGGCCCTTCGATTGACCATTTCTATCGAGATGACAGACACTACTGAATCACTGGTTCATATCAATGACTCGATAATCATGATCTCCGAAGCCTATCATACCTATTGCCCTTCTTGATCTTCAAGCTGGCTCCCACAGCAGAGGCTCCCTTGGCATTCTCACACGCGAATACAGTCTTTGTCCCAAACAAAGCAACAGAACACTAAGCAGCTGACTTCGTTGTTCGCTCTTGCCTGGGTAGTCCTGTACCTTTCATGTACCGCTTTCTTCTCTAATGTACTGCAAAAGCAAGAGCAAACTTTCCCAGCCTTGTCTCTATACGCGGTAGTCTCTTCCATCATCATGTCCCTTCTACTCTCCCTGCCCTATGTCAAAAGCCTGTGAAGAAAGTGGGTCTTCACGTAGTGCACATGTGATTTTGAGCTGCAGCCTGGCAGCGGGTGAATCTCACAATGTCGTTCACGAGAACAGCATCAATTGGTTAGGACGCCGACGCACTGACCAATGGCAGCAGGAGCGCTCTTCTTTCCACATTTTATAAGACCGATCTCTTCCCCCTATACATCGACCTTGTTCTCTTCCTTACCTCTCCATCGTCGTGAGCTTCCAGTCATCATGCCGGCCCCCGAGGTACTGGCATCCGCACTTCGTTTCGCCTACGGCGATCTGCTGGTCAAACTCAGCCCTGATGGCACTTTGGACGTCCTCATCAGCAAAGCCGTGGTTGCGAAGAGCTGTCCAACCCTCGCATTCTGTTTGCGAACGATCGCAGACCCACAATACATCTCCTGGCTAGACAGCTCAGTGCCAGCGCAACTCCCAGACAGTCCTCATTCGATCGACCTCAGCACCCTCGCTTTAAGGTTCGTGGATGGCACCCTTCTCCTAGAGGGAACCGAGTTCGATGGCGTGCCGGAGCATGTCCTGTGTCGTTCATTCGATCACTCTTGCCTTTCGATTCCCGGTTGGCCTCAGCACACCTTCTCTTCCGAGCAGTACGGCAACACTTCGAACGTGCTTGTGGCCTGTCAGTATCTGGTGCTATTCAAGATCCTTCATAAGCAGGACTTCTCTCTCGACGATCTTGAGCCGTGGTACGACTCAGTCGACAAGGACAACATCGAGCGCTACCTGGATCAGGTCAGCGAGCTGTGCGCGAGAGCTGAGTATCTTGGCTGCCTACCACTCATTGCGAAGGTCCTCACTTCCAAGCTCTCTTCGTGTCCGTTCTTCTGGGAGACTATGGGCTCCAATCCTTTCAACCGCATGCTGCTGGGTGAGAAGCTACGCTCGAAAGAGATCTACTTTGACGCCTTTCGCCACTTCACGGCAAGCTCTCACGGAAAGAAGGAGAAGCTCGCAGGTCTTTCAGACTTTCTTGGGATGAGCCTGGCGAGTTTTAGCTCTTTGAACCAGTCAATGCGAGTCCAGCAAGCTATCGTGATCGAAGACCTTCTTAAGAAGCTCCGCCAGATGGCGCTTCCTAAGTCCAACACTCGCCCAAGTGACCGACAGAGCACTCACACCATTTTCTTGAACAAGGGCAAACCTGACATCGAAAGTTTCTCAAACAGCCAAAAGAACGCTGCAAAGGCGGAGTTCCTTGCCCGTGCACACTGGGCAGAGTACTATACTCAGCAAGAGATGGATTATTACATCGCTACAGATTATGGCGATGGACGCGGCCGCTTACGCAAGGCTCTCGCAGAAATTGAGGAATCGACAGCAGATGGCTCTGGTCATCTGGTGTTTGGGGCAACCGCCGTCACGGGTCTCGCAACAACTTTCAACTTGAAGGAAGACTCGATCAACCAACTCACGCATTTCCTGGGCCAGATCGTCAGAGTTGCGGACGCGAAGATTAAGCGCGCTTTCAAGACGAAGGAGGTAATCAGTGCACAAGGCGTGAGTGTGATTTGGCGCCGTGCAAGATTCGACGTAAACGAGGACTACTGGACTTATCTTCCGTATGACGAGAACGATGTTCCATGGGAGACAGATCCTGTGTGGGAAGAGGCTACACTCCAACGCGGCACGTTCGACTCCACTCCAGCCACGACTGCACAGCTCCAGACCCTCGGCATTGTCACGGCATCCGAGACCAACCCCGAGGAGCTGAAAGTCGACTGGGGAGCCGCCATGCCACCGGCAAGCGCTATCCCTCCGCCAGTCGCTGATGACACAGAAGATGCAAACGGGCCGGAAGAGAAGGAGAGACCCGCCATTCGAGAGATCGCGGATGTGCAGCCTGGACAGGATATGCAAAACATCAAGCCGTTCAGCGAATGGTAGAAGAGCGCAAACTCAGAATCACGGATGTGTGCATTGCACATCTCGCACTCGCAGACGACAAACCTCTTGCTGGGCGTCACGAGACACATCATCACAAAACTAGATTGAAACCATATCGACTTCTGCGCGGAGAGCGCGAACAGGGCAAGAATGGCATTCGACTCAACAGCGGTCCCTTGCTCGCAGAGCCCTCCGGGAATCTCAATACACTTAAACACTCCCTCGTGGATTGAAATTTCGGAAAAGCTGTGTTCAAGGCGTAGCGGTTGGGAAGAAAGCTTCCAAGGGCTTGCTCTTCAGGACGGCATCTCACACCACCGTTGACGGGTGGTGTAGTGTGAGCATCGGTTAGAATTCGAATCATTTGACATCTTCGAGCAAAACCATCCTCAAAAATGCGAAGTCAGACCTCTGCTCCACAGTGTCGTTCTACTCGCTCTCCTTGTTCTACGGGCTAACGCTGTATGGAGTTTACCCCCCGTGCTGTATTTCTAGGATGTCTTCGAACCATGACTTCAACTACGAATATCGCTGACAAAGGGCCTTCATTCATACGGCTGGAGTCTTTATGTCTTCTTTGAAAACCTCGGAGCAACGTTCTTTGTGATTTAAGCATGAAGCAAACGCTCTCTCCGATACCCACCATCCCCTACTTCACCCCTAGGAGTTCATGATAAAAGATCCATCTACCTACGGTCGTTCTGTTCCGAAGTGTGAAGGGTCTACATGTGCTAACATGTGACTGCCCTCACAGGTGTGAACACTGCCATGGCGCGCAACTATTCACAACCGCACGGTCATCAGGCCAACGCACTGGCTAGCAGCGACGTCGGCAATCTTCTTCTTGATCTAGAACTATTTCCTTGCCCTATACACTACCAGCCGTTCTGGCTTTCCGCGAAAAGCAACTTGACTGCTGAGAACTTCTCCCGCCCACACCACGCCTGACCGCACTCTACCCCTGAAACACTCAGCACTGACAATACTTCCAACACAGCACACTTTCTGAGAAGATTTGAGTGTTCTTCAGCGCGATTCCACTTCTGCCTAGCACTTCTGCTCAACTCGTCGACGCAAAGTCACCACTCCCCGTTGTCAACATGGCCGCTATGAACACTCTTGTCACCTCTCTCCGATTCGCCGACGGAGATCTCGTCATCAAACTAAGCGCTAACACTTCTCTCGACATTCTGATCCACAAGGACGTCGTCGCGAAGCACTGCAAGACTCTCGCACCAGCGCTTGGCAAGTGCGACATCTTCGACAAATCAATCGACATCAATATGCCCGGCAAGATCACCCCCATGAAGCTCTACTCGCTGGGCCTCAAGTTCGTAGATCGCACCCTGGTCCTTGAGGGCCAGAGCTTCCAGGGACTGCTGGACGAGCTATATGAGGACGCCGATGTCTTCGATCACTCCGTGCTGGCGACCGCGGACTGGCCAGATCCTTGCGGTGGCGTCTCGCAGACTGGCTATAACGCGCAGCGGAACGCAGCCCACCAGTACCTGCTCATCTTCAAGATTCTGTACGGCAAAAAGCTCTCTGGAAAAGACTTCGAGGATATCACCACCTGGGTCCTTCATCAGTGAACTGTGCGCTCGGGCAGAGTATCTTGACTGTCTGCCGCAGGTCGCTGCAGCTGTGGTGCGCTACCTGCACTCTTGTGAGAGTCTCTGGGCTTTCGTGGCAGAGGAGCCACGCCAGACCATGCTTCTCGCGATCAAGCTTCGAGACAAGGAGATCTACTTCCACTCAGTTAGGCACATGATCGCAGACCCGGAGCGCACCTACTGGTCCCAGTTGCTCGCCCAGCAAGAAGTCGGGGATCGCGTGTACGTGGAGGCCTGGGGCACGCGGAGATCCCAGCCAGCTGGACCTCTCAGCGAAGCACTGTCTCAAATCCAGCGGTTCGTGGCGATTGGTGAGCCAGCTATGATCCTCGGTCCAGATGTTGCGGGCGAGATCGTGACACAGTTCGGTCTTCCTCGTTGTTCCACGAAGGCCATCCATCGTCATTTGTGCAAGATTGTGGAGGACGCAGCTGAGGCGACCAAGAAAGCGTTCGTTGTGAAGGAGGAGAAAGATGAGCGTGGTAAGACCGTCACGTACCGTCAAGCTCGCCACGACTGCTGTGCAGAGTACTGGACATACCTTCCATGGGAAGAGAGCAAGTTCCCGTGGATGGACGAGAAAGAGTGGGATGCACTCCTTCCTTCCAGTGGTGGTCTCGACATGACTCCAGCTTCGAAGGAGCAGTTGGGCGTGGTCGACATCCAAGTCATCGAGGCTGACCCAGAAGAGTCAAGAGACGAAGGGTCTGGAGGACCCAGAGGAGTACTCTAAGGTGGACTGGGGAGTGGCAATGCCAGCAGTCGGGTCACCGAATGAGACCATCAAGGAGACGACGGACGATCTGGCGAACCTGAAGCTTTGCATGGACTGGTGAAGTATACAGCTCAGCGGTCACTGAGGATTGGAATGAAGACTTCGAATTTGATGAGATTCGATTACCTGATCATGGTCCCACTGCCAGGAGAAGTAGGAAATGGGAAATTCGAAGGCTCGTGGGAATTCATCGCTGAGAAGTAGAAGACGCAGCTTGGAAACCGGTGAGTCTTGTCTGCGATAGGTCAACAGACTTCAACCGAAAAACATCCGCATCATCAACATCGTTGACGTTTCATACTTTCACCCTCATGGTCACATTTACCCAGTTCACAACTTACTCTCACCCCCAGTCCTAACCAAAGCCCTCCCATTACTCAACACAACCTTCCCACTCTCCACGCTCGTAACAAACCTAACCTCCTCAAACCCATCCTCAAACTCACCAGTTCTCCAGATCTCCGTGACCAGCTTATCGCCCGGCTTGACAGGAGCTTGAAACCTCGCCGAGAAGTGGCGAAGGTTGGCTGGATCGGACTTGCCGACATTCTTGAGAACGGAGTGGGCGGCGATGTTGTACGTGAAGAGGCCATGCATGATGGCGCCGCCGAAGCCCATGGCTTTGCCTTGGTCTGCGGTGACGTGGAGGGGGTTGTAGTCGCCGTTGAGACTTTCTTGGGTGTAAGCGTTACGAGTCGCCGTGGGAGCGAGCTTACTCACCGATAGATCAAAGGAGTCTGAGTGGTGGTCTGGTGTGTCTCAACGCCATCTGGCTTTTTGTCCTTGGGCGGAGGGAAGCTGGCTGGACTTGGTCCTGCTCACATGTCAGCGGCCTGGCAAGGATGAGAGAATCCATTACTTGCCTTTCGGTCCTCCCCAATTGCCCTGCCCAATGAAGAAAGTACTGCCCACAAGCTTCACATACGGCTCTTTGCTTGCCTTCTCCCTGAGCACGGTCTCCTGCTCCAGAACAGTCCCAGCCTTGCCTTTGTCATAGACGCCAATGACTTTGGTCTGAAGTTCGAAAGACCTTCCTTCAGAACTGGCTGGCAAAGCCTTGTACCATGTCATTGCTCGATGAGCGTCGATGATGCGGTTTGGCTTCAACTCTGGCACTCCAGGGATTCGCTCAGAGATGACCGACTTGCCGAAATCGATGACATCTTGGGATGTTCCTTTGATTGCTACTCGTGATGTTAGCTGATGTCGCTCGTAAGAGATTGGCGAGCTGAAGTACGAAGAATGTTGGCGTAAGTCGGAAATGCTTGGAAGTTCGGGGCATTCTCCTGCGAGATCATCAGTCTACCATCTAGCAGTATTTGAACCCAAATCCACTTACAAACACAAAATGAAGCTCATCGATATCAGCCCCAATGCTCAAGGCAAACAAGAGAGAGTCCCGCTTGTTCCAGGTCACATCTTTAGGCTTGTGCTCGAAACCAGCCCCAGGGCCACTCATCTTGTCTGGTATTTTGGTAAGTGATAAGGCTGATTGCCGGTGGAAGTTTTACCAAGAATAGATGATGGGTCGGTGGTCGGTGTCATGATGAGAGTTGAATATGAAGGGAGGAGGGCTAGATGAATAATCACCAGTCAGCACCCTCGGTTGAGGAAAAGTAGGGCTGCGATCCGGCTGCCGAGAAGATCATGTCGTTGATGCTTTTCGTTTCGAGCGTGTTGATACTCCGTCGGATGGCGAATGTCTTCGACTCCGGGATGACTTGATATTTTCTCCCGTCCGTAAACTTCTTCCTGATATGCGTCGTTGTAGCGGTACTCGATCTCCTGCAAATCCTGATCCTGATCACTCACCCCTCGGCTCATCCGTGGAGCCCCCGAAGGATCATGCCTGCATCGAGCTAGCGGACCCACATGTCCGACTTCACTTCATCGCAGAACCTCCCTGCTATTCGCTCCAGGCTGACGTTGGACCACCATGCGGCTGAGTGGAGGGCGAAACAAAAGCCTGCCCAGCTGCAACAATCGGCTTGGTTCCTTTCGCTGCCTTTTTGACCGGGCTGGAGAAGCGCGATCGAGGAAAGAGGACTGAAGAGAAGAGATGCCGATCAGGTCGAAACACGCCGATGTGGTGATTCCTGATGTCGATACGTGGACTTTGCTGTTTGAGAGGAAGAACAGGCCTTTCCGCGATGACAAAGGTGAGCTCGATGGCCGGAAGACAGAGGATCCCAGACTGACACTCACACAGTAATCTTCCATGACACCATCTCTCCGAGAGAATACACATACGCGCACATCAAAGGCTCCGCGATAGGCTTCGGCCAGTCCCTCCGTAGTTCTTGGAATTGGCAAAAAGGCGACGTTCTGGCCATCTACTCGCCGAATGATGTCGACTACGCCACCATCGTTTTCGGGACTCATTGGGCTGGCGGCATCGTGACGACCGCGAATCCTGGATATACGGTCGATGAGCTGGCCCATCAGTTGGTGGATTCTAAGGCGAAAGCGATCGTGACGCAAGCGCCCTTGTTGAAGACGACGCTGGCTGCGGCGAGGAAAGCTGGAGTGAGAGAGAACAGGGTGATCCTGATCGGCCCGGATACCATCGACACACCAGTCCCGCATTATACGTCCCTGTCTGGATATCGAGTCTACGACGCAAACCAACATGTTCCGCGACCTTATCGAATCAACCCAAATGAGGATCTGTGTTTCCTGGTCTACTCGAGTGGGACCACGGGCAAACCGAAAGGCGTCATGCTGTCGCACAGAAACATCGTCTCCAATGTATTGATGTTGACTCGGCCAAATGAGGGATATCTGAGTTGCGGCGATGGTACCACTGGATCGGGAGACCGGACGATTGGCTTTCTGCCTCTTTTTCACATTTACGGCACGTCTGCACTTCTCACCATCATGATCCAAGTGCTGACTTTCTCGCAGGTCTAACCGGCGTCCTCCACTACTCCCTCCACCAAGGCATCGAGCTCTTCATCCTCCCCACCTTCACCCTCTCCGCCTTCCTCAACCTCGTTCAAACCCACCGAATAACCTACAACAATGTCGTCCCCCGCATAATCCTCGCCCTCGCCAAAGACCCATCCGTCGCCAACTACGACCTCAGCAGTCTCAAGATGCTCGTATCCGCCGCTGCGCCTCTGACGAAAGATCTCGTTGACTTGCTTTACGACCGACTCAAGATACCCGTCAAGCAAGCTTTTGGCCTTAGCGAGACTTCTCCCGGAACACATCAGCAAGAATGGGATGAGTGGAACGTCGGTATTGGCTCGATCGGTCGTCCTGCACCTAACGTTGAGACCAAGATTGTCGACGTTGGGAATCTGTCCGAAGTAGACCCCAACGAAGTCGGCGAGCTCTGGGTGCGAGGTCCGAATGTCTTCAAGGGGTATTTGAACAACGAGAAGGCAACGAGGGAGGCGTTGACGAGTGATGGATGGTTTCGGACGGGAGATGTTGGGTATGTGGATGAGAGGGGATTGTGTTTCATCACGGATCGGATCAAGGAATTGATCAAGTTCAATGGGTTTCAGGTTGCGCCTGCTGGTATGTACCGTGCTTCGTTTGTGAGGTTGTAGTCGTGCTGACGATGTGCGGTAGAACTTGAGGGTCTTTTGACTTCCCACCCGACCATCAAAGACGCAGCCGTGATTGGGGTGTACTCCAAGGAGCTCGCCACAGAACTTCCGAGGGCGTATGTTGTGCTGGATGGTGGGATTGACAAGTCATCGACGACCGCTGATGAGATTGCGACTTGGTTGAGCGAGCGAGTCGCAAAACACAAGCGGCTTCGAGGAGGTGTCCGGTTCATCAATGCGATTCCTTCTTCTGCGACTGGGAAGATCTTGAGAAGGGAGCTGAAGGTACTGGCCGAGAAGGAGGGCGAAGCGAAGGCGAAGTTGTAGGGTTTCAACTCTCTCTATCTCCGCAAATCGAGGTCTTTCCAGGGCATGGTGCTGCTGTATCTGCCATTTGATGGTCTTGTTGCGATGGGGGTTCTTCATGGTCCACTGTCTTCGCTCTCGTTGGTCTCGGCCGCCATCGGGGCCTCCGTATTCTCCTCATTTCCGACCTGCTGGCCTCCGTTCTCCTCGCCACCAACCTCCTGATTCCCTTCCATCTGCTCCTCATTCTCCTCGTCCTCGTTCTCTCCATGACCCTCATCCTGACTTCCCATCCTCGCCCTCATCTGTCTCTTCGTCTCATACTCCACCAACCTCCTCATGTCGTCCATCTCCAACGGATACCGACACATGGGGCAATCGCCCCCCTCGCTCACGACCTTCACGATACAGTCCCTCCCAAAGATGTGTCCCCAGATCGTCTCCACCGGCTCGTGGAGGTCCTCCAGGCAGATCTTGCACTCGTTGTCTTCGAGCTGCTCCAGGCGGCGGCGGGCTTCGCGGAGGACACGCATGTTGATGAGATGGACGCGACGGATGTCGGGGCGTGTTGGGGGAGGGTACTGCGGGTGTTAGCATGAGCGAGGAGATGAGGATGGGAAGGTGACTTACTGGCGGCACGTCCCAGCGAGAGTTGGTTCGGCGGGGAGGGGCAGCGGGGGCAGAGTCGGAAGACGACATTCTCTCTGCAAATGAACAACTGACCAAGGGACGAAAGGCGGCGATGCGTGATTTGAAAGGCCTTGTTGTTTGGGGAGGAAGTCGAGAAATCGTAGAGAAGTTGGGAAACAAACGCCGCCACCACGTGATGCGCTTGGGGCGCTTCAGGGGTCCACGGCTTCAAGCGCAGACAAGTAGGATAAGATCGCTAGCATCCTGAAACCCTCTACAGACTGGACATGTCCAATTCGCCCGTACTCAAGGACTCACGCAATCCAAGCAGAAGACATGCGAGCAATTCGTGCTGACGGGGTTCACGTACTCCTCCGTGCAGATTGGGCACCTGTTCTCCGTCAACTAGCGCAGGAGGCGGGAAGTCCTGTTGTGACCTTCGTCATCCTCCATCGGACCGGAAGGATCTGGACGGGAGACGATCTCAAAATCAAGTCGGATGAGATGTTGGGAGCCTTCGATTGCCTCCACGTTCACGCCCAACGCCGGGTGGAGGAAGGACTGTTCTGAGGAAGATTCTGCCTCCATCAGACTGTAAAGTGGCCGTGTACCAAGCGGCAACCGCAATTCTCCGTTTGGACCTGGATGGAAGCCGTAGCTCGCAAGTTCGCGGAACATGTCCTCGGGGATTCGGCTGGCATGGTAGCGAGAAAAGGTTATGGAACTCCTGATGTGAGGAACAGATGCAGCTGGAGGGCGATTAGGGAACGGCTGTGGGTTGTTAGTGTTGGAGGTCGGCATAAAACGACAAGCAGATTGAGGGAGACTTACTGGCTCCATTGACACTTCATCCAATCTCGAACTTTCAGCCTGACTGCTTGGCGAGATGTCCATCGGATCAAGACGCTCATTGACCAGAGGCGGTCCTTCGAGCTCACTGGAGTCTGCTCCCGACCAGGCGTCACTCGCTGGTTCTTCGTTGTTGGTTCTTAACATTGTGCCATCTTTGATTGGTTCTGGTCAGATATCCTGGAGGAAAGGACTTGGAAAGGCCTTTATATCTTGGGATAGATGGTGTTTGTGAGTCCCACTGAGATTCGTGCTCAGGGCTGTCTTACGAGCACCATAGCAAGACATGACTAGGTGTTTCGAGTCAAGACTCGATGAAAGTATGGGCGAGACGTATTCTCCTATTTAGACGAGTCTCAGACACAGCAGTGCTCTCCTTGAGAGAATGTCTAAATGGTGAGACATGTCTCATTCCGTTAGAAGACCCCAGTATCACTCTAAGAGACCGAGGACGACAACCATGGAGTCGAAGATGGGTTTGATGGCAAGCACCTGTTACAATAGTCTCGAGAGATTGATACTCCATAGCATCGCTACCTATGCTCGAGCTGTTGAAATTGTCTCGGCATAGACTTGGAGTTGAGGGCCATAGTCATATCACTTCGTGCACTGATTCATTTTGTGGATCGCAGTGCCTTCCACGAGGGACATGAGCAGTTTCAGCGGACTTCAAATACTGCTCAGAGTAGGCTGAAGATCCATTCAGTGAGGATCACAGGGCCCAGAATGGAAAAGGGAGAGGTCAAACGGGAGTTTACATGATGGACGGATCAGACGCATGCTGCCATGTATGTGCATAAAATGGTGCCAAGAATCCATACTCTCGCGCCTTCCACGTTTGTTTACCTTTCACTGTTTGGTCTTATTGCTTCACTTCCGCTTTCACTTCTCTCTTTACTATTCGCATCACTCCCGACATCACTTCGCAGACAAGACCACATACTTCTACCTTCACTACTTACATTACGCCTACCTTCACTCCTCACATCACCACCAACAACACCGCAACCATGGGCGGCTGGCAGCTGAAGCTCTTCTGCTGCGACTTGGACCTCGACCTCGTCCAGGAGCTCAACGGGGACTGCGGCCTGTACGACCTCGAGGTCAGGCACGGCCGCAAGGGCCTCAAACCCGGCACTGGCACCCTCCGCCAGGATGAGCACCGTCTCTGGGCCGCCAAGTCGAAGGCCATCAAGGAAGAGGACGTCATGCCCCGCCCAGAGCTGCCAAAACAGGACGAAGAGAACGAGACGCCAATCTCCTACTCCCTCTTCGAGAAGCTCTGCTCCCACACAGATCGCGTCCGCGCACATCTCGACACCACCGGCGCCCTCGAAAAGCAGTTCGAGAAGCTCCACCACGAAGCCAACACCTCCAACCCCAACTGGACTCGCGACCCATATGGCCCTGGATATCGTCTTTGCATCCTCGGCGCCTGCGGAATGACACTCGGCGCAAAGATCTCGACCCGGCACAAGAACGTCATGCGCAAGTACTACAAGGACTGTGGCCTCATGCGCGATGCCATGACCCAGATCGAAGCCGCTCTGGACCCAGCCACCGGCTACAAAGACGGCACGCCACACGACTTCGGCAGCCCTAGCCAGCAAGAGAACATGGCAAATGGAGGTGCTCCAAAGGAGGACCTCATCTATCCCGGCTGCGGCATGGCCAACGTGTGGGTGCCGGACCACAGCCGCAAGAAGAGCGAGATGAAGCTTGCTCATGAGAACGTCATGATGGGCATCGCCTACCACCAGCCCAACGTCGAAGACCTCGCCCAGACTCTCGCCAGCCTCTTCTTCGATCCATCCGCCAATGCTCGCACGGCCATCTCCTCCACCAAAGCAGATTCCAAGCCACAAGACTTCATGGAGACAGCCCGCGAGCTGATCAAAGACTACAAGCCGCTGCGTCCTGCCCGGAAGCACGATGATGGAGAGCCTTTCGACCCAGAGGAGGTCACTTCTACGAAGGAGAAGTGCAGAGGGTGCAGAGCTGAGACCACTAAAGCTGGCAAGCCACTGCTCTCCTGCGGCAAGTGCAAGATCGCCAAATACTGCAGCATGGCATGCCAGAGGAAGGATTGGAAGGAACACAAGCAAATGTGTGGTATTTCGGATCTGTTGGAATTGGTGAAGAAGCTGGGCACGGACGGTGTGGTGTCCTCCATGAAGCCGACCTAGTTTCATCTTACTATCCCAAGGAATAGGATCGCCACTGGAGTGGCAGGCAAGGTGTTGATGGCTGGGATGTTCGTTGGTTCGTGGAGATAGCTGCCAGAATAAGATCAAGAGTTGGGCACGAAATTTCCAGAGCGCCGATGTCTTCTTGTTCTCCATCTCTGTCTTGTCCCCATGGCTGTGATCTCCACCAGAGCGCCAATGTTACTGCAAGCAGCTGGGAAGTTCGGTAAGCGGTGGAGATAACCTGCTAAATGAGATGAGGTGCCGCGCTTTCCAGAGTGCCATAGTCTTTTCCATTCTATCCTCGAATTTCATCTTATCCCCGTAGATACCGTCTCTACTAGAACGACAACGTCGTCGTGGAGAGCTAGGATGCTCGTTCGTCCTCGGAGATAGATCGCTAAATGAGTTGAAGTGGCGTGGCCTCCAAAGTGCTATAGTCTTTCTCACTCCAGCCTCGAGGCTCGTCTTATCCCCGTACCTATCAAGGCAACCAGAGCTGCAACGTTGCTGCGGATGGCTGGGATGCTCGTTCATCCGTGGAGATAACTTGCTGAATGAGATCAATATCTATTAGCGTATTCTTTCTAACGTGCTTCAGTCCTTGCCCTTCCCGCCTTAGTTTGTTCGATCTCTCTCACAGATCTCTGCCGTACGCTCATCCAATGACGATGCGTTGAGACGTTCTCATACTCAAGAATCAAGTCCCCAGTCGTCGAACTATCCCCGAAACGAAAATTGGCATGTCCAGAATCTTGGAGGTTGTCGCTGAACGATTTTGCATTCTCTCGCCAGTCGTCGAGATATGCCGGGGAGTAGTGGTGGTCGTAATCATCAGAGATGATTCCCGTCAGACAGAACTCAGCTCGTCGCTTGCCGTTTTGAATTCTTGGTGTGTCTGTTGAGACTGCAATACAGTGAGTGTGTTGAAAATCGCCCATCAAGCATTGGCTCAGTGAAACTGTCCTGTTCGAGGGTCTGTCTTTTGCTAGTTCGCAGATCACATGCAGTCCAATACTCCCACGCCACACTTCGCTCCAACTACCTTCAAGGCATACTCCTTCCATGGAATCCAGCGTCGGGAATCTAGCACTTGAGATCGATGCGAATGTGTACAGAACATGCCATTTTCCAACAGTAAATCATATTTGCAGCTTGCATTTGACAAGAAACCATTGCACCTGTGTTTACGATGAGGTCAAGACTGACTTTAACCACCGGCAAAGATGATGGGCCTGAATTTTGCCTGAATGGGAGACCCTGCAGGATGATCATCATTGGCGGAAAAACCATCATCCCGCCCCGGCCCCACAGTGACGTCTGGAGAAGTTTCTTCACCCACAGTATCGAGACACCACATCAACCATATATCACACGACACCTCCTCAATTACAAGACAACCATCAATCAATCGAAACCTCCAAATCACCGCCAATATGTCTCTCGGACGAACCGTCGCTCTCAACACCGGGGCCAAGATCCCGCTTCTTGGATTTGGAACCTGGCAGGCGGAGCCAGGTCAGGTTGGCGCTGCAGTTTACGAGGCTCTCAAGGCTGGATATCGCCATTTGGTAGGTTGAATATGGCATTGGAAGTATTGTGATCTAGAGGCTAACATCAGTTTCCCAGGACTTGGCCAAGGTGTACGTTGAATCGACATTCCACTCCAGCATCAAACCACTGACGTAACCGCCACCAGCTACGGCAACCAGAAGGAAATCGCCCAGGGTATCAAGAAGGCCCTCAAAGAAGTCCCCGGCCTCAAGCGTGAAGATTTGTTCATCACCTCCAAGCTCTGGAACTCGCAGCACCGCCCCAAGGATGTCCCCTCAGCACTGGACGACTGCCTGGCGGAGTTAGAACTCGAATACCTCGATCTCTACCTGATGCATTTCCCAGTCGCGTTTGACTCATCCAACCCCAACACCGAGCTCTTCCCGTTGAAGGAGAACGGCGACGTCAAGATGCTCGATGATGTTTCTGTCGTCGACACCTGGAAGGCCTTGACTGAGCTGCCAAAGGAGAAGGCCCGCGCTGTCGGTGTCTCCAACTTCGGTGTTGACCATCTCGAGGCTGTGATCAAGGCCACCAATGTCGTCCCTGCCGCCAACCAGGTCGAGCGTCACCCTCTGCTGCCTCAGCGTGAGCTCATCGACTACGCCCAGAAGAAGAACATCCACATCACGGCGTACTCCGCATTCGGCAACAACATGTTCGACAAGCCTCTTCTCATCACCTACCCCGAGATCACCAAGATTGCGGAGAAGATTGGTGCTACGCCCGCACAGGTCATGTAAGATTCTCCAGCACTCCCGCTGATATCATTTTTGCTGACGATGACGACAGCCTCGCCTGGGCCCAAGAAGGCGGCCACAGCGTCATCCCCAAGTCCGTCACTCCATCAAGAATCGCATCGAACTTCAAGGAGGTCGAGATTTCCAAGGAGGATCTTGCCGCCGTCAACAAGCTCGGCGACAACCCAGTCCGATACAACATCCCATACATTGCCAGTAAGTGTCGGCTCAAAGATGGACACCGATGTAAACATCGTAACTGATCATCTCCATAGACAAGCCCCGCTGGCCAGTCGACCTCTTCAGCACCCCCGAAGAGAAGGACGCTCCGCACAAAGTCATCGTCTAGATCGATTTCTCGTCCAGATCAGTGTCCTGCATGGCGAGAGTTCAGCACCCAATCCTGTGGCTGCTGGATAATGGTAACATGACCCATGACTTGCATTGCTCCGGAGTGCAAACAACATTCAGATTCGTGGAAAACCAGATAGACTTATAGAAGGCTTTTGGAAGCGATCGTAGTTCATGCTCCCAGCTTTCATGCTAACAGATCTGGACTTCGGCCGCAGAGGCAGCATCTCGAGAATTGGAAGTTTTCTCCTGACCTCGACCACACTGCCTTTTCCCTTGTTATACAGCAGAAGCTCAGTGAAGATGAGACTGTGAGAGTAACTGCTGCATTCGTGCACACTTTTGTTGCTAACTTACCTGGAGTTCGGATGCGGCTGCAGTGGCACCATCCCGATAATGGGAAGTTCTCCCCTGTCCTCGATTGTAAAGCCCTTTCCCTTGTTATACAACACAAGCTCAGTGAAGATGAGATTTTGAGAGTAGTTGTCGCATTCCTAGCGTAACCAGGACTCGTCTCCGTTGGTCGACGGGGATAGTAGGCTTCGCCTGAACTGTATCCTGCTCTATGACCTTCACGAGACTCCATCGTCTCTCGATCGTTGCTTCGAAACTTGGTGTTATTATCGTTGCTCGTGCAGGACGAAAGAAAGTCATCGACTTTATGTACTTGCGGACACGGCAGGTGGACATGTCTGGGATGTGGAGGGGAATGATCATGGTTAGACCTCCCGTAAGAGAGTCTTGCGCAAGAGGGTTGATGATGATGTTTTCGTAGTGTTCTAGTGAAAGTTCTGGCGCGGCACGGGGAGGTTGTAAGTGTTATGAGGTGGAGAGAAACGAGCCAAGTATGAGTCCGGTCCAAAGCACTGGCAATTGTTTGCAAACGCTGCACCAGCCAGCAACTGCGTGAACAACTGAGCGTGCGGTGATCGATCTTTTGATGGCGGAACGATCTTAGCAGGTTTCAAAGACAAAATAGAAGACCTCTACTATATGTCGTTCAAATGGTAGAAATGTTAAATTCGATTTAACTCTAAGAATGCAAAAGGGGCTGCTAGCTGGCATCCTCCTCAAATGGAACACCAGCAAACAAAAGGATAAGGACAAAACATTGAGAACTCTCGTCCACGTGCTCTACTAATACTACTCGGCTACTTGCGAGTTGAACCAGTGCGCACTGCCTTCCGTTGTGAGTCTCCCACCGCCACCTCAAAGCCGCGTTTCTCGGGCAGACTTCCACTTACCTCACCCCAACCATCTTCAACAAATCGCACCCATTCTCTTCTCTATCTAATATTCAACCCTAAAATCAAATAGATCGATCTCAACCTGCCTCATCAAATCAAGGATCGAACAGGTCTGATGTCCAATTCAATCCATTTGATAACGCGAATATGACCCTGACTCGAACCCGGGCCGTTCAGAAATCATGCACGAAAAACAAAAAGCGAAGAGTGGACTGCCGCTTGCCCACGGAACCTTACCTTTCGGATTTGGTAGCTACCTCGCTGAGGGAGGAGGATTTGAATGGACTTATTTAGCTTCACTTTTTGGTCGGGGGAGGTTCGGGGAAAATGATTTTGCTGGCACTCGACAGAACAACTACCAGCACCATCTACAGCGGAAATAAACTGGTCTTGAACGTTAGTCGCCCTCGCTATTTTATATCTTCAGCTGGTGAATGTCGAGCTTTGCACCATGCAGACTGCTATCTGCGGCAGCATCGCGAGTCCACGCAAACGCTGTCAAGAAGATTCCACAATGTGGCGCTTGTACATCAGCTTTACGGCCATTTTCGTACATCTATGCACACCGATATGGTATAACATCGAAGATCAGGACTCGGATCCCTCGCGTTCCAGCTCTCACGATGCGTACGACCTGCCCCAGCAACCGTCAAATCCCAGCTTATATAAAGCCTCTGACTCCCACAGAGACTCTGAAAGGCACAGCCAGCCGACCAGATCACTCATACGCGTGGAGAAGACGCACGGCCAGGCGTTCCGACGCAGCGCGAGACGTGCTCAGGGAAACTCAGAAGAGCGCTGACTCGGTGCATTCGTCATTTACCAGGGCTTTCGCATAGCAGCCGTGCGATGGAAGGGAGGCGCGAAAGGAGCTCTCACGAGGCATGACTATGCGGAAGACACTTGTTGCCGTCCAGACTTGGGCAAACGTCTCTCCGATGCTGAGCGCATAGATCACACCACGAATGACATCGTCAGCCGCGGCGCTTCACGGCTACAGACTCACTCCGTTCGCTCCACCGGGGCTCGTCACTCCTGGAGCAGCCACGTAGGCTAGCACAGACTGGCCGTTGTCAAGTTCGGTTAGTTGACGGCAGACCATTGGATTGTTGACTTGATTGGGTGGATCGAGTAAGATGTGCAGGGAGAAGGAGGCAAATCCCTCTTTATGGAACTTTCTTGAGAGCTGCTCAAAAAGACATCGTTGAAGAGCCTTATCAAAGAGGCATAGGAAGCGTCTGAGCAGGAACTCGCTCACAGCAAGGAGAGAGTCGCTGAACAGCGAGACGATGCCGAAGAGAAGTTTCCGCCTTCACCGAAGCAGGCCAGATCATCATCGAGGTTCGGTGTTCTCGACTCCGAGCAGCAAGTCAGGACTACGCGAGAAGCTCGAAGATATTCAAGCTCGACGCAAAACCAGATGTGGGGGCGAGGGGAATTGAGAGGGAGATGGGGAGTCGTGTGGGATTCTTCTTGGGGACTGTATTTGGCAGGACCTTGCATTGGTGCTCTGTTCGCAGGTTCTTAGATTGTCTTCTACAAATGCTTCTCGAGAATCGCTTTTACTTTTTCCAAGGGTAGCGCTTCCACTCTGTGCTCCTCGAAACCGACCGTCGTCTCCGCCATGCATAGTGCATTGTATATCGATTCCTCCGTGGCGTCTGACGCAGCTTCAAACAGACCATCGATCGAGAAGTCGCTCAACGCCTCGGGAGTATACACTCGCGCTTGTTGCGATGAACCATCTTCTGGTCGGAGTGGGACTTCGTTGGCCGTTGAGAAGGCGAGGAAGATGTCTCCCGAGGAATTGAACCCGTGACCGCCGACCCTGGCCAGGCCGACTGTGGCTCGTTTGGCGATGCGTTGGAGTTGGGTTGGATGCAACGGAGCGTCTGTGGCGATAACGACGATGATGCTGCCGTCTTTCCTGGCTTCATCTCTTGCTACTTCGTCCGCCGCGGCGCTGATCAAATGCTTGCCCACAGGGACGCCGCCGATTCGAAGATGCTGTTTCCGGCCGTAGTTTGCCTGCACAAGCGCTGCGATGGTATACGTCTTCGGCTGTCCCGTTGCATCCACACTCTCGACAAGCCGACTGCTGCTCCCCGTCCCACCCTTGAAGTGATGGCACATCATCCCCGTCCCGCCACCAACATTCCCCTCCCTCACCCTCTCCGTCGAAACACTCTCCAACCCCCTCACAACATCCTCCGTCTTGATCGGAAACTGCGTCACATCATTCAAATACCCATCATACGTCTCCGCAACCACAGGCAAAACATCATAATGACTCGCCGGACCCGCCTCGCCCACACTCTTGATGGTGTACTGCTGAATGCCCTGATACGCCGCCCCGATATTGAACGATCCCGTAATACAGATGGGGGAATGCAGCATTCCCGATTCGTTGATCCAATGGCTTCCGGTTAGTTCGCCACAGCCGTTGAAGCCGAAGACGCTGGCGTAGCAGGCTTTGTGGTACCAGTCGTCGCGGGGCGTGATGCATGTCACGCCGGTGTTGATGGTGCCCTTTTCGTTGTGAGATTCTTGCGTGTGGACTTTGACGCCCGGGACGTCTGTGAGGGAGTTGAGGGGCCCGGGTTTGAAGTGTCCGAGGTCGAGGTGTGGGATGAGGTCGCGGATGCGCATGCGTTGGGAGGACATAATTCTGGTAGTGTGTTTCTGGTCTTTTGCTTGCGTTGAGGTTTGGAAGAGGATATGGGTGTTGGAGTGAAGTTGAAGTGAAGCTCTTTGGGGCTGAAAGACAGAAGCATTCGAGCGCGAACTCCGAATGCCGATGTGCGGAGCTGGGGAGACGGCTTACCTCATCTGGCAGTTGTGAGAAGTATTCCAGGCAATGCAAGAAGCATTTGTACTGAACAACTGCCGTCAAGATGGATTGTATCAATCGTTTTGGGGTACATTGGTACTGTGCCGGAGTTGATCACACATCGTTGCTCAGACAAAGAGGTCGCGAGCAAGCACGAGCTTCCGGAGGCTTGGTTTGTTCGAACAAAGCCCATCATCGAGCTCTAGCACAGCAAAGAAAGCAGCTTTCTGACCTATACAGCTCGAGCGTGGGGCTTGGAGCGAACGGGCGACATTTTGATAACACGTCTCACACAGATGGTTCTCAAAGAAGAGGTGAAGTCGAAGACAGGGAACATTATTCCCGGCCCCTATTCCCAGCTCCGACTCAGGCCGATCGAATCCAGCCCTACAATGCACGACGACTCCACATCAAAACAATCCATCAACGCTGGACAACAGACCGTCAACGCCTTCACATCGACAACTCGGCTCCGGCTCGTTTCGGCACCCACACCTTCCTTACACGCTGTCCTCCATCCTCGGCCTAGGACCTCACAGATTCCTAAAATGGCCGAGAGCGATGACATGCAGCGACATCGCCATGGCTGCGGGGCAGAAGCTCAGGAGCATTTACCCCTCTTCTGGCCACGGCGAGGTGGACAGAGATGAAGAAGAGAGAGAAGAACGACTTCGAGCTTTTTGATCTTGTTTCATAACCATCAAGGTTGACCATCAGCGACCCTCTGTACCTTGCATACCCGATCCACCATGCCGTTCAAGCCCCCGGAGAAGATGCGAGCTGTCGTGCTCAAGGGTGATTACCACGTACAACTCATATCCATATCTTCAGTGGAAGACAGGATCACTGACGAGAAGATCACAGGTCGAAGTCGAAGACCGCCCATACCCCAAGATCAAGAACCCCACCGACTCCGTCCTCAAAGTCTCCTCGACCGCCCTCTGCGGCAGCGACCTCCACTTCTACCGAGGTCATTTGAAGTGTCCGCCGGACTTCATCTGTGGACATGAATTTGTGGGGGAGATTGTCGAGAAGGGTGATGGGGTGAAGAAGTTTGAGGTTGGGGATAAGGTATACATCAGCGGGAAGACAAGACCTTGGGATTGTTGAGATG
Source organism: Zasmidium cellare ATCC 36951 (assembly GCF_010093935.1). Taxonomy (NCBI): domain Eukaryota; kingdom Fungi; phylum Ascomycota; class Dothideomycetes; order Mycosphaerellales; family Mycosphaerellaceae; genus Zasmidium; species Zasmidium cellare. Next base: position 427,899 of record NW_022986959.1, read on the forward strand.
GCTGACGAGGACAACAGGTCGTTGTGCCTTTCTACACGGCCTGCGGTGAATGCTACTACTGCGTCCGAGGGCAGGCATCGAGATGCGCGAAGGGCGAGCTCTTCGGCAACAGTGCGCCTGCGAATACCATCGATGGCGGTCAGGCGGAGTATGTGCGATGTCCTCTTGCGGACACCACTTTTGTCAAGACACCAGCTGGAATCCCGGAGGAGATGCTCGTGCTGATGGCAGGTAGGTCGGGAGGACAGAGTACACAAAGGTGTGAAAGACACTGACCGAGTTGTGTTTGGGCAGACATCTTCCCAACCGGATACTTCGCCGCCTCGCGCTTCCTCAAGAACCTCCCGGACCGCGATCGCAAAGAATACACAGCCGTCTGTATAGGATGTGGGCCCGTAGGAATCTGCGCGATCACTTGTGCTCTGACGATGGTGGATACTGTATATGCGATTGACGGCGTGCCAGAACGGTTAGAGCAAGCGAAAGAGATTGGAGCGATACCCATCAACCTCAAGGACAACCCCGTGCAGAAGATCAAGGATGCGACGAATGGAAGAGGTGCGGATGTGGTGATTGAGGGTGTCGGTCATGCAGATGCGTGGCAGATGGCGTTTGATATGATCAGGCCGTGGGGATCGATCTCCAGTATTGGCGTGCAGTATGTCGAACACAAGCTAAGGATCATGGGCAATGGGCAATGCTAATAATATCTAGCACCGAAAAGTGGGAAGTCAACGGCCTCCTCCTCTACGGCAAGAACGTCACCATGGCCTTCGGCCGCTGCCCTGTCCGCTCCATCTTCGAAGACGCCCTCGCTCTGCTCGTGCAGGAACAGAAGAAGGTGGCCTTCTTGTGCGGCAAGACGATGTCCTTGGAAGAGGCGCCACAGGCGTATAAAGACTTCGAGCAGAGGAAGGTGCACAAGATTGTGTTCAAGATGGGGGATCAGGTGAAGCAGGTGGATATTGCGGAGAAGGTTGGTTCTTGAAGAAAGGGAAACCCGCGATGGAAGAATGAGAGAAAGAGAAACTGATGACTGGGCACGAAGAGCTGTGAGTGTTCGGAAGCGATTGAGAATGACTGACATGCTTGCTTCCTCCGTCGCGCAGGTATCTGCAAAGTGCTCTTCTTATCTGCTCTGCTCATTTCCACGTGAACACGATCATATCCAACAGTGCGCCTTCGGTCCTCCTAACTTCCTCCAGCTCGAACCGTGGACTCGCCTTACGGAACAGCTCAACCCACTCGGTCTCGTCTCGCTCTTGAGAATTGAACACCGCCATCATGTTGATATCGGCAGCCCTGTTGCCCGCAAGAGTCAGCACACGACCATCGGCATGAAGGATCAACGACATACCTTTGCCACCTCTCATATCTAGGCGGCACAGCAGACGAAGGCTGCAAACTCTGCTCATTCAGCAATATCCTCGCGCCAGGCTTCAATGCTGGAACCAATGCCTGTAGGATCTGGACGCAGTACTTATCCGACCAGTTATGGAGGATGAACCGCATGAAGTACACATCCGCGTCCTTGACGGGCTGTTCGGTGAAGAAGTCGTGGGCCATGAACTTCACTCTTCCATCTACGTCGTCCTTGCCAGCTTCGTCTATCACATCTGGCAGATCCTGCACGACGAAGTTCAACTTCGGAAATGCTTTCGCCAGCTCGATGCTCACTCCGCCATGGGAGCCGCCTATATCCACGACTGTGGCGTTATGAGGGAGAGATGCCCAGTCAAAGCCAGTAAGGACGTGGGATCTTTCGAGACCGGGGAAGTGCTCGTGGAAGGCCATGGCGGTTTTGAAGCGAGTAGCCCGCGAAGGGGCGTCTTCGGAGAAGAAGGTGAAGATCGGCTTGCGGGTTGCATTGGCAATGTTGAAACCCTGTTGGTGAGATCAAGGTGAGTATCAGTGGCGGTTGGGGTGATCTAGGGACGTACGCATTCATTCGGCTCCTCGGACTCAGGCCACTTGGCCACCGCATCGACGGCCTACAATACCCATCGGTCACAACACTCCCCTCATCATGGATCGAGACTCACCTTCCCAACAGCGGGCGCCATCTCCTCCACATACATCACACACCAACCCCGCAACCCCTCCACCTCCCTCAACGCCCTCGTCAAACTCGTATGCCTCACCCACCCCGGCTCCGGCTCACAAAACAAATGATCCGTCATAGCAAGCCTCAACAACCTCGCAACTCTCTTCTCCTCCACCCGAATCCTCCCCGCCAACTCCCCAAACCCCATCCCCCTCCCGAGCGGCACAACATTCTGCACGTCTTACTTCAGCACGAACTGCAGCCCGACTGAGGAGGCGAGAGCTTTGTTGATCACGCCGCCGATGGGGCCTTGGTTGAGCCAGTAGAGTTCTTCCAGGGCTTCGGAGAGGGCTTCCTGCGTGGCGAGGAGGTCTGGGGGAGGTGGGCTGGAGGGAATGGGAGGCTGGTCTTCGGAGAAGGAGGGTTGTGGAGTGTTGGTTTGCGTGTGGTGGGTGCTGAGAGTTGTGGTTAGGGAGTGGATTTTGGTGGAGAGGGTGAGGAGGCGGGACATGGTTGTGGAATACAATGAGGACTGTTGGAGGTACTTCCTTGAGAGGAGTCCACACGGCCACGATTGCTTTCGAGCTCTATATGACTGCTGAGGATTGGAGATTTCGGAGCCGTTCGATGCAATGTTAGTCAGATCGCTCGCATCGCATACTCCTGCAGGATTGTTGGACGACTTACGTCCGGGGTTAGCGAAGTCTAGGAAGGCTGTTACAGGAATGGTGGATTTGACGAGATGGGTAGTAGGTCCCTCATTGTTTCCCAGAACGACTTGAAGGGGCTCCAATCCCCCGCAAGCTTGATGCTCATCCATGGTATACGTATACTCACTCTCTTGTCGAGATGTTGAGTTTAATGATAAAAGCTTCACGAGTACCTTTGGAGTGAAGATCAGGGCTCTGCTTTGCATATCAAACTGAGGTCTGCATTCGAAGGACTTTTATGAGGCTGGTTCTTCCCTTTATGGTCCCATTTTTTTTAACGGGAGTACGTCCGGGTGAGAGAGCAAGTGTAGTAGAGAGGACGATGTTCTTGCCTCAGGCACTACGGAGCTCGGACCGGGCTGGTTCCACCAATTGTGCGGCTGAGGGGGATACTTCACCTCCTCCTTTTCCTCGATATTCCTTTACGACATGGAGGCTCCCCCAGGCATACTGAAACCAAGACAACGAACCACCGGAAACCCGATCAAATCTAAAACATCTGCAATGCTGATCGTGAGCTTTCTCACTCTGTCTTGATGATCCGCCGTTGCGTTTTTGCCGCCAGCGACAATATCCTTCTCGGGAGCAGAGCAGGCGTTCATTGTGGCCGATGAAAGACAAGAACTGAGACTACAGGACTACAAGACTCCAATGGTGAACAAGGTTTTGTAACATCGCAGCTGGAGGAAATCCTGCTGGCTCACACAGGTCTGCGACGAAGATGCGAGCGAAACCTGGGTTCGCTCTGTTTTTGCCGATGCTTGCCACATAGCTCAGCCATTCGTTCGTTTCCACAATATCCACGGACTGGGACCTTCCGATTTGAGAGTCGGTAATCTATCATGCGGCTCATCAATGTCCATTCACTGGATACCAAAGACTTTTCTGCGTCTTGGCCAGAGTACGCCATTCTCTCGCACCGTTGGGAGGACGACGAGATATCTTACCAAGATTACCAGGATCCCTCGAAAAGAACTGGCGCTGGATACCGCAAGATCAAGGACTTCTGTCTATTAGTCCAGCAAGCTGACTGGGCGAAAGGCCAAGCAATGCGTCGAAGGATCGAGTGGGCGTGGGTGGACACGTGCTGTATCGACAAGACCTCAAGTGCAGAATTGTCTGAAGCTATTAACTCGATGTGGACGTGGTACCAAGAAGCTGCTGTTTGTGTCGCTTACATCTCTGACTGCGAAGTGAGCGACTCTCGAGCCCGGACCTTGCGCAGTCTTCGAGCAAGCCCGTGGTTCAGAAGAGGATGGACACTGCAAGAGCTTCTGGCACCAAAAGAAGTCTTCGTATATGCCCAAGACTGGCAGTGTCTTGGTCAGCGTAACACTACGGCCGACTTGCGTCGAGCCATCAACCTTGCGACAGCTATCGAGGAAGGCTATCTCCAGGGCAGGAAGCATGTAGCAGATGCATCAATCGCACAGCGAATGAGCTGGGCTTCGGCTCGGAAGACGACGAGAGGAGAGGATCTGGCTTACTGCCTAATGGGTATCTTCAACGTCAACATGCCGTTGCTATATGGAGAGGGACAGGAGAAAGCTTTCTATCGACTACAAGAAGAGATTGTGAAACAGTCGAACGATGAGTCGATCTTCGCATTCGGACTGAACATGTACGGCAAACAACCAGCACTCGCAGCGAACCCACGCCAGTTTGTCGACTGCGAGCACGTTCGAACAGCGCGGAGACTTCGACGAGAGCCATATACCATCACGAACACCGGACTGAACCTCGAATCGCCAGCCATCAAGTGGACAGTCGGCCGGGACTGTTTCTACATCCTCAATCTCAATTGCGGGCGTCTCGTCTTTCCCGAAGGCGGGCTCGCAGATGCCCACCCATCAGATGCTGTCCGTCTCAAAGGCTGCATCATGGTCCTCCGCAAAATGGGCGACCGCTTCGTGCGAGATTTCTCCTGGGAGAAGAAAGTCGAAGAGCTCTCCCCACTCGCTGCAGAGAAGCTCGCCCGAGAAGGATCCTGGCAGAAGATCGAGTCCATGCGCTTCTACCTGGCTGTGACAGTCAACGACGTCTATAGCGCCGAAGTCGACGAACGGCAGAATGCTCTCAACATCCGTGATGGTCAGAGTTTCTGGTATGAGGATAATGATGGACCGATGTTCGGTGGGTTTACGGTTCATGAGGGTGTGCAGCGGGCGCCGACGGGGAAGTTGATGGCTAGTGAGCTTCTGACGGAAGATATGGATGATGAGGATGGACGCTGGTTTGAGCTGGAAGCTACTGAACTGCCATCGTCCCATTCGAATCCCTTTCAAACGGCGACGACGCTTGGGCCCTTTGAGTTGGAGGCATGAAGAGTCCAACAATGTGTGGTAAAGGACCAACAGCTTTGCAGCGGTCAGTCGATAGTGCGGCGCACACTTGTCCGTCAGGTCCTCGTTGCTAATTCATCGGTACTCAGCCCAGTGGCGAAGCTCCTTGTTACACGGCATGAAGCCGGCGCCTAGCAAGCCGCCACAGCGGCTGAAGAGGTGGAGCTGAGGTGGCCTCACCATCTCAGGCCTTTTCAATCATATTGTCACCTATCCTGCCTGGACCCTAACTCCTACGCACACATCCTGCTCCTCCTTCAGGCCTCTGGACATGCGGCTCATCAACGTTCGTACTTTGGAGCTGCAGTGGTTCGGAGACGCTCCGCCACCTTATGCTATCCTCTCTCACACATGGGATGCACGTGAGCTATCTCTCCAAGATCTACAAGATCCCAATAAGCGTCGTAGTCCCGGGTTTAAGAAGCTTTCGGATTTTTGTCGCCTGGTTTTGTGGCTTAGTCGGAAGCCAGACCCCAACGCCGGGAGGCATCACCTGTTAGGCTTACCGAATATGAGCGGCATAAGTTGGGCATGGGTCGACACGGTGTGCATTGACAAGTCAAGCAGCTCTGAGCTTTCTGAAGCCATCAACTCCATGTGGCGATACTATGCAGAAAGCAGATACTGCATAGCGTACTTGAGCGATGCTGCTGGAGACCACCCTCGGACCTTACGGCATTGTCAGTGGTTCAGCCGTGGCTGGACCTTACAAGAGCTTCTTGCACCAATGCATGTACTGTTCTACTCGCAGTTCTGGCGTCTCGTTGGATCGAGAGACGAGTTGGCCACCAAGGATAGCTGGCTCGTGGAAGCCACTGGTATCGAAGCAGTATTTCTGGAAAAATACACCAACGTTCGTTCAGCTTCCGTAGCGCAGCGTATGGGCTGGGCAGCACGACGACGCACTACTCGGCAAGAAGACATGGCATACTGCCTAATGGGCTTGTTTGATGTGAATATGCCCCTGCTTTACGGAGAGGGGTGGTCGAAGGCATTCCTGCGCCTGCAAAGCGAGATCATTCGGCAAAGCGACGACGAGTCCATATTTGTCTTCTACAAGCAGCCCAACGTAGCACATTCGGGTGTTTTAGCGAAGCATCCAGCCGCATTCAAGCACAGCACTCTTGTCCGGACGCAATCCAGGGTCGAACGTTCCCCCTTCATGGTCACGCACAAGGGACTTCAAATCGACGGACCAGCACTTGGGATCAAGACAACAAATACATACCCAGACCAGTTTATCATCAAGCTGAACTGTGTTCACCTCCTCCGCACTGCATCAGACCGTCGCCGGAGCGAGCCGGACATTGTCCGGAGCTGTGTGCTTGTTGTCCAACAAGTAGGTCACATCTATGTGCGGAAGCCACAGCTCGAAGAGGAAGTCCTTCATATGACTTCAGGGCAAGTATTGGAGCGCATCGAGAGTCATGACTGGGAGAGAATAGTGTCTCGGCAATTCATCATCGCGCTGACGGATGAAGCAGCGGAAGATGTTTTGCGAATGACAGGAAGGGTTGCGATCGATTTAAGCGTACCCCAATACTTAACACGGCCCGAAACAAAATGCATCGATTCAGATTCTGAGTGGTTCGAGGGAATCCGGGAAGAAGAGTTCCAGGTCAAGCTGGAAGATGTCATTGATACTTGACGTCCTGCTTGTCAACAATAGACGTATGGACAGCCGGATAGCGGCTCCTATCCTTGCTTTGAAATCGACCTCAACCGCTCCGAGAACCGCGAACCCTTTCTCGAACAGGCCAGACCCATCATCCACCAACCTTCTCGATGCCCGCAGGAGAACCACTCCTCCCAGCCAATCACATGGCCGCCCAACAGCCTTCTCGATAACTGCATTAGCGCTCAACCTCTACTGATCCTACAGGGCCACAGGGCGTTCTGCTCACACTGAGTCATCCATTCAAGCAGCTTTGTGTGGAGCCGATCGGCCAGATACGACGATTTTTCTCGGAAAGTGGTCTGGATTGCGAGAATATATAGGCGGGAGGTGCTCGACCTTCTTATACCTTCCCGTTCGAAATCTTGCATATGATTCCCGTCGTCGCAACGTTGGGTTGCTCATCGATTTCTGATCGATTCTATTGACGTCAGATCGTTGGCCACGCCGTGTTTATTTCTGTGCCTGTTCCATGATGTGGTGAGCATAAACGTGTGGATACGAGCCTGCTAGCCTTGTTGGTCGCTTTCTCGTACATCGTGGGGACGTTTGAAACCTTTCTCGCAAAACGAAACAGCGATCATGAGTGTGGCTTCGGATTTGCAAATCGAAGGCTACACTCAGGGTACTGGCAAATTTGATCAAGGCCAGGATATAGGCTACGAGGATCGTACAATTGCCTATGTGGGTTGATAACGAATCGACGAGGAGCCTGACAAGGATGCTGATGATGTGGTGCAGATGTCCCCGTATACTTATCCTGGCTCCAGCCTCGAAGACTGGCCCTGGTCCTACCCAGATGGCTTCGCCCAGGCCACGAGCTCTACCTGGAACGATGATCAAGAACTGGACAACTCTACCCCCGAAGAAGTGGCAACATCGACGCATTCAAACAGCCCTTCCTTTGACCCTCCGGGCAGCCAGTCGGTCTTGACGCAGTCTGAGAAGACGGCAAAACAGCTTAGGAGAAAGGCGCAGAATCGAGAGTCGTATGTCATATTCCTACCCCGAAACCCTAGGAAAGACGCTGACAGTTCGAAGGCAACGAAACTTCCGCCGACGCAAGGAGCAAAGCCTTCGGCAGGCCAACGAAACCATCGTCCAGCTGCAGAATCAATCGAAGGACCAGCAGCGGGAAATCGTACGATCGACTGGCTTGCTCCAACAAACTAGGATTGAAGTCCAGACTTTGAGATCTATCCTCACACCGCGGATGGCCGAATCGAGCGGCGGAGCAGACTTCTACGACAATACTTGGGCGACAGGCAAACCTTTGACATGAGATCGACGTAAACTGTGCAACGGACTGAGCTTATACGCCAGTATTCAACTCGACTGTGGCACTATGGATTCGTGTCTATCGATTCTCGCCATCGATTCTCTTGCACATGATGTTCCTACCAAGGCATTATAGTGCTGGAAGAAGCTTTTTGCAGAATGAGTGCAACGACAGCAGAAATGGACTAGCGACAGGTCTTTGCGGCATGCCAGAAAGTTCGCCTCTGATCGTCGATGGGGCGAACTTGCGTGGGTGGGAAGAGAGATGGTGGAGTCAAGATAGAGAGCAGTGTCAGTGTTCGTGTCAGTGCCAGGGCTATCAAGGCATGCTGTGCGATGTTTGCATCAAGAGCGCCCAGGTTGTGGTTATAGCCTGATTATGTTCGACGTCAAGCTACCGCCAACAAGGGGCAGAGCTGTCGAAACATGCGATATCATGTCAAGCCTCCTTGAACTGCACGACTATATCTTCGAACTCCCAGCCTCGGTATTCCTCAAGCCCAGAGCATTCCAAATACAGCTTGCAGCATCCTTCGCAAGTCTGCCTCCCGCGAACGAAAAATGGGCCCCGACCATCTCACTGATCCCCTGTCTGTCAACTGGCAACACCTCGCTCAGCGCCTCGACCATCTCATAGACTGGCAGACTTTTGCTTTCCACGCTACCCATCAAGACAAGCTGTACTGCAGCGTTCCGAATATCATGAGTCGCTGGTTGATATGTCTTAGCAGCAAGCGCCTCTTTCATCGCCTGCCTGAGATTTCCCGGCGGAGCCTGAGACCAGAAATCGTTTCCCTTCGTTGCGGTCGATGGTTCTTCGCCAAGCAGTCCGGCTGCAAACAAGGCGAACGGCTGACTTGAATGCTGCATTTCTTCGAAAGTATGCATTATACTTTCTCGCTGCGGCGAGGCTTCTGGAAGCAAAGCTGGTAACATTGGCTCGTGCAATATAACGGTCTCGACAAGGCGAGAGTGCGAAAGCAGTAGTTCTAGCGCTATGGTTGCGCCGAAGGAGGTCCCAAAGCAGTAGACAGGCGCCGTCGTGCGGTTTTTGATGGTCTCGATCAGAGCGGCTGCATCTCTTGACTGCTGTGAAATGAGCTCCGTCGGCGAAACCTCCGTGCCTATGGATGTGGCACTGCTCGCTGAGATTGCTGCGGCGAAGCCTCTTCTGTCGAAATACACACAAACGAAGTGTGAGCACAAGTGGGTAGCCAGGCGATGGTAGAAGACTCCTAGACCCACGCTTCCGACGATGAAGATTAAAACAGGTTTCTTGCCGTCCAAATCGCCCAAAATCGTATAGCAAATAAGGTGGCCATCGTCCAGTGCTAGAGTCTGCCGCTGAGTGGGGATGTTCATGGCTGGGAGATGGACCTTTCGATTGGAAGTCAAGCGGAGAGGACGTAGTCTGAACTCTATGCCTCGGACAGCTCTTCGTATAATGGTCTGTATTGATCGTGCCAGCTGAATGCGCCCCGCTACACACGGAAGGATTGGCAACGCAGGATTCGGACTTCCACGGTCTGGTGTTCCTGGTGGTCGTTATGCCGACTAACCCCAGGTGTACAACCAACCTATAGAAGTCTCGGCAATGCAAATTGTAGCTTGGAAACACCGAGTCCAATCGTTTGATAAGATTTCGTCCAGCAAATCTATCGTGCTTACACAAGAAGAAAGTTGTGGCTGAAAGGATGCTGATGCCACATGCCGGGGGCCTATGCGAATACGACGGCTGAATATTCCAAAGACCATAACGATCTGTCAAGCAGGCGGATGATACGAAGAATAGACTCTTACCAGCCCTTATGTTCGAAATGATTCTGCATCCGATCATATACGTACTCCCTCACTGGCAAGGCTGAATCGTCCCCCCTTCATAGTGTTGCCTCAGGCACCAGCGCAGGCTGGGCCGGGTGGAGGCGGGGCTGCTGCTTCACTTCAGCTTCCAGCTTTTCGCGGCAGCCAAGAAGACTTTCTTCAGCATTATATCGGCGATATACAGGCGTCCATGTCAAGGAATGCCGAAGCCATGATGTCAAGAACGGAACGACATCAATCTTTCACCGATATAAGCCATGCGTCTGATCAACATCCGTACCGAAAAACTGGAGGATTTCGTCGGCGGGACTCCTGCGTACGCCATCCTCTCACACCGGTGGACGAATGACGAGCCCACTTTCCAACAGTACAAGGCCGATCCTCTGGCATGTGGTGGGAACACCAAGATCCGCGATTTCTGCCGCCTTGTACGAGACTCCAAAAACGTGATGCACGGTTTGCCACAGGTGCAGTGGGCCTGGGTCGATACTGTCTGCATCGACAAGACAAGCAGTGCAGAGCTGAGTGAAGCAATCAACTCCATGTGGGACTGGTACAAGCGTGCAAAGTGGTGTGTGGCCTATTTGTCGGATGTCAGTGTTCAGGACCTGGATTTGAGAAAGGACAGAGACATCATCCGCCACTCCATCCAGAGCAGCGAGTGGTTCACAAGAGGATGGACCCTCCAAGAGTTACTTGCTCCACAAAGAGTTGCCTTCTACTCGAAGGAATGGTCCTACTTGGGATCCAAAAGCCCCCACATTCCCAGTGCGCTGAGCATTCTGAGAGACCCGTTGGACATCGTCAGCACCATAGAGATTGCAACCTCCATTGACGGCAGGATCTTACGAGGACACAAACCCGTACAGTGGGCTTCCGTCGCGCAGAGAATGAGCTGGGCATCGCGGCGATCCACTTCAAGACCAGAGGATGCTGCATACTGCCTACTTGGGTTGTTCGACCTAAAAATGCCTCTGCTTTACGGCGAAGGCGGCCCGAATGCATTTCGACGGTTGCAAGAGCAGATCCTTCACGAGTCTGACGATGACTCCATCTTCGCCTTCCAGCTAGGCTCCATGGGCGCAGCGCTCGCCGACTCCCCAGAAGATTTCAAGGGTTGTGAGTACATCGAGCGAGTCCAAACCAAACGTCGGAAAAGTTATGTCGTGGTGCATCAAAGGTTGATCCTTTCCTCCCCGGCGATACAGGTCAAGAACATCAGAGCGTCCAGTAAAGCCAACAGACGGCAGTTCCTTATCCGATTAGACTGTGTCAAAGTGTCCCCAAACATTGACACTGACAGGAGTCAATGCAAATTCCAACTCATCGGCCTGCAGCAATTCGGCGACCAATTCCGCCGCCGGCAAGGGATCGTGAATTCGGTCAAAGACATGACCAAGGCAGAAGTTGACGAGAAAGTCCGTAAGAATGAGTGGTCTGAAGTTGAGATGATGGACTTCTCGATACCCATATCCTGGCGCATCGCTCTCTGGCGACGTGGGAGGCATGATCTTAGAGCACCGCCAGTGCAGACGTTCACGGGACTGGATACGCCATACTTTGGTGGGATTCTTGCTCCTCCAGCCGGACAGACGCTGTTTCGAAGCAGGAGTGACGCTTCATCTGATGAAGATAGAACTCGCAAGGCTAGGGAAGCTTTTCTGAACCTGATGACTGGACCCGAGGGGCGCTTGCCTTGGGGAGAGTCCCAAGACGCCGTGGAGTCATGAAACTGCCAATTCACCGAAAGTATTGGGGCCATCCTGTCTACTTGGTTTTCAGTTCATGACGAGAAGAACGCCCCGAAAAGTTCGACCTTTTCAAGGATAGAACGAATAGACATCGTCTTGCGAAAGTCTTATGATCCCGGATTGCTGAAATCCCCGGACCACCCGATCTCGGCTGAATTTTGTTCCGCATGTCACCCGCAGCAGCCACACAAACATGAGCATTGGCATACCGACATAACACAGCCCTCTGGTTTCGAATCCGCCGCAGATCAACTGCGCCCAGGGTATTCTGGGTGGCAAGCAGACTCTTGGTCCAATCCCTAAGCTGTTGGTGCGAGCTGAGGAAAGCGCCAAGAGTCCGGCCAGGCTCCAGTGAAGCCGAGCCTTGTCTTGCCTTGCTATCAGTCTGAGCAATCTGCATTACCAAAATACCTGTGACCGGTATGCTAAGCTCTATTACACTGGCTCCGTTACTTGACGGCGAGATAGATATCCCGCTTCGGGACTTTGGAGTCCACACCTCGCCCCGGGCATTTTGTGATTTGGTATAAGACCAACAAGGTCTGATCAGATACACGATCCCACTCGACAATTAAAATCCATTACATCAAGGTCATGTTTGTTCCACAATATATCATCTTTCTACTCACTCTTTCGCTCTCTACGTCAGGATATGCATATGTAAGGCAGGCAGATAGGAAGCATCAAGTCTTCGTCTAACTTTTGACATCAGCAACACTGGACGAGACATACATCCATCGGACAAGGGCCCAGACAGGAACATGCCGTGGCCAAGCTAGGAAGCAAACTGTACCTCATCGGCGGCGTCTACTACAACAACACATACGGCGTCGAGACGACGAACCGTATCGAAGCATTCGACACACAAGGGGAGCTCTGGCACGTAGCCGCTCCGCTGCCTCAACCTGTCAACCATCCAAATGCTGCTAGCGTAGGCGGCAAGATATACGTACTGGGATCACTCGGCGCCGGAGGCAATTGGACAGCCTTGCGCGAGACCTATGCATACGACCCGTTTCTCGATGCATGGCAGAGCCTGGCGCCACTCCCATTCGGAACCGAGCGTGGATCTTCCGCAGTGGGGGTCTGGAACAACACAATCTATCTCGCGGGCGGCATGCAGTTCCTGGAGATCATCCCGCCCTTCCAGCAAAACAGCGTGGCCTGGACGTCGGCGTACAACGTTGAGGAAGACACTTGGACCACTGACCTTCCTCCCCTCCCCGCCCGTCGACAGCACGTAGGCGGCGTCGTCGTCGGCTCGACGTTCTATGTCATCGGGGGCCGAGAGGATGGAATCGATCAGTACCGGAACACGACCTTTGCGCTGGATCTTCGCAATCCTGTCGCGTGGAGGACGTTGGCTCCGATGCCTACCGCGCGAGGCAGTCTCGCTTGCGCGGCTATCAAGACCTGGATCTATTGCTTTGGGGGAGAAGGGGACCCTTCCAATCCGGAGCATGTTTTCGATGAAGTCGAGGCGTATGATACAGAGAGCGATGTATGGTATAGATTACCGCCGATGCAGGTTCCTCGCCATGGAACAGGAGCCGTGGCCTTTGGAGACTCGATCTACATACCTGGTGGTGGGATTAAGACTGCGATGGCTCCTGTCGGGATTGTGGATTCTTTTAGGCATGTTTGAAATGCGATTCTTGTACTGTCATTTGTAGTAGACTGAACAGTGCTCTGATCCAGAAGATGATGCGGATGCTCATTGGCGGTATCGGAGACGGATCAAGCGCTGGAAGACAAAGCCGATTTTCGGGATTGAAATCTGCACGTAGACAACGCTTCCCAAGTACCCCCAGCCTCAACCTCGTAGCTCTCCTGGACCGGTGAAAGCATCAGTTGCGAAAAGTAATATCTGCCGCCTGTTCACTTACTGGTCGAAACCACTAGACCCATCTAGGAAGCAACAGCCCAAAGCTGCCGCCTTGGGTGACGTCTCTATAATTCATTGATGGAGCTAGTCATATCAGCTTTTCCAACCCTCGAGAACACTCAAATCATACTCGGCCGTTCGAGCACTATTACCAAGATCCAGCACAATTAATTTTCACCGCCATGGCCGACCAACCCCAACAAGCGCACTACCACAAACTCAACGAGCGCAACTTCAACCAACGAACCGCGAAAGAGCATGCACGCCATCTCCTGCCCTACATTAAGCCTCACCATTGGATCCTAGATCTTGGATGTGGACCGGGGGCTATCACGGCGGATCTCGCCGAACTCGTGCCGAAGGGGGAGGTTGTTGGGATCGATGTTGATGAGAGTAAGTGTAACTCCGGAGAGAAGGAGTCGAGGATTGTGCAGCTGATGATGCACAGCTTTCATCGAAGCCGGAAAAGCCTTAGCTGAGAAGAGAGGGCTGAAGAATGTCACCTTCCGTCCCGGAGACGTCAAAACAGACCTGACAACCATCCCCCCCTCCTCCTTCGACATCATCCACGCCCACCAACTCCTCCTGCACCTCCCCTCCCCAGTAACCGTAGTGCTTGAAGCCCACCGGATCCTCAAACCATGTGGGATCTTCAGCACCGTCGACTCCGCCCTGCGGACCATCATCCCCGCCATCCCGGGAGCGATCGCTAGTAATGAGACGTACGAGCGCTTCACACGCTCCCGCGGCGCCGACCCGAACTTCGGTCTCACGCACCATATCGTCGCGCATGAAGCTGGGTTTGCATGGGAGGATATGGAGATGAGTTCCTGGACGATGCGGGAGATGGGGGAGGAGGGCAAGAAGAGGATTGCGGAGGGTGCGGGGCCGGCGGCGGAGGGGTTTATGGAGCGGGGGTTGATTTCGGCGGAGGAGGCGGAGGCGCAGAGGGAGGGCGGGGTGGAGTGGGCGGGGTTGAGGGAGTCGAGGTGGCTTGAGGTTGCGAGTGGGTTGGTTTGTTGGAAGCGGTAGGGTGGCGGTGGTTCGAAGTTGGGTCTCGCAGCCTTCTTCTTGGTCGGTCGTTGCCTCTTCTCTTGTATTCCGAGCCTGCAGTCCCGTTTTCCGGCAGTATTAGTGCAGAGCAGCGTGATAGCCGAGTGAACCTGCCCAGCCGTCCATTTTGGCGATTGCTGCATCCTGTACAGCTTTCGCAGTCGACATTCTTGGACAAATCAATACCCCGGAGACTCTGCTTCTCTCCATTTTCCGTCACGTTTCCGCCTGCCATGTCCAGCCCAAATGAAGCGTCGATTACCATGCACACGTCCCCAACGCTCGAAGACTTGTAGGATGGCGGAACCAGGGCCTGGTCAGCTTTCTTCGCAGGCTTCTTAATGTCTTAGGCGTGGCGAGGACTTATTCCTCACACCCCCTTGGCTCTCACGTAGGTCCTCGTTCTCTACTCTGACTCGACATACAGCTTCATAATCAGCATACATTCGTTGAGGCCACTTATTTCGGAACCATTTCAGAGCTCACGGGTTTCCGCCAACAGCTGTGCTCGTTGACAGGTCGTCATAGGCCGACTCCAGCATGCGTTTCATCTCTTGACATCGCTGATAGTACTTCATCGCAAAACTGGCCAGGAGCCGTTATCTTCGCCGTTGAGTATCACGGATCTCCTGCAACCTAGTAGCTTCGGCCTGGTGGAGGAACCCCCGAAGATTCTTCATCCTGGGCCTCGGGCGCCTCCTGCATCTCCTGCTGTAGAAGGACGATCTCATCTTGGTGAGATCGAACTGGGTTTTCCATGGCAACGGCCGCTTCGTGATGGCGGGTAGTCTGGGATAGCTTCCTTCCCTCGTTCGCTGCCGAAGCCAGAACATTGAGTGTCTCGTCAGAGCCCAGTGGCCATCTCCGCACAGACATCTTGATTTTTGAAATACCGGTCATTCCTAGAAGAGGCGCAAGTCGTCGTATGGGCTGATGAGCGTGGCACTGCAGCCAGCCCAAGTATTTCAAGTATCTCAAACGTCTGGAGCTGTAGGCAGCCAGACTATTACTCGAAAGTAG